>NC_012878.2:12918296-13050269 GCF_000003195.3 Sorghum bicolor | reverse complement strand
TGAACTTGCGGTTTGCCTTAAGTAGAGATGGTATGAATCCTTTCGGCGAGCAGAGCAGTAGTCACAACACTTGGCCAGTTACTCTATGTATCTACAACCTTCCTCCATGGCTATGTATGAAGCGGAAGTTTATTATGATGCCCGTGCTTATCCAAGGACCGAAGCAACCTGGCAATGACATAGATGTCTACCTAAGGCCATTAGTTGAGGAACTTCAACTTTTATGGAGCAAACCAGGAGTTCGCGTGTGGGATGAGTACAAACAAGAGCACTTTGACCTGCGAGCATTGCTGTTTGTAACAATCAATGATTGGCCAGCTCTGAGTAATCTTTCAGGCCAGTCAAACAAGGGATATAATGCATGCACACATTGTTATGAAGACCTTGACTGTGAATTTTTGAAAAAATGTCGAAAGGTCGTGTACCTTGGCCACCGTCGGTTTCTTCCTGTGAACCACCCAGTACGAAAGAAAGGCAAGCATTTTAAAGGCAAGGCAGACCACCGGACCAAACCTCTCAATCGAACCGGGGATGATGTACTCGAAATGGTCAAGGATATAAAAGTGGTATTTGGAAAGGGACGAGGCAGCGAACCTATTCCCAAGGATGCTAAGGGACACGTACCCATGTGGAAGAAGAAATCCATATTTTGGGAGCTACCTTACTGGAATGTCCTAGAGGTCCGCAACGCGATTGACGTGATGCATCTGACAAAGAATCTTTGTGTGAACTTGCTCGGATTCATGGGAGTCTACGAGAAGTCCAAGGATTCACTTGAAGCACGACAAGACTTGCAGCGCATGAAAGAACGAGACAACCTGCATCCAGAAAAGACAGATGATGGACGCCATTACTTAAGCCCTGCTAGCTACACTCTGAGCAAAGAAGAGAAGGAAAGCATGTTTGAATGTCTTAGCAGCATCAAGGTCCCATCTGGATTCTCCTCCAATATCAAGGGAATAATTAATGTGCCAGAGAAGAAATTTCCGAACTTGAAGTCCCATGACTATCACGTTCTAATGATGCAATTGTTGCCGATGGTTTTAAGAGGAATTTTACCTCCACACGTATGTCTAGCCACCGTAAAGCTATGTGCATTCCTCAATGCAATTTCTCAGAAGGCAATCAATCCAGAGCAACTAGCTACTCTGCAGAATGATGTCGTTCAATGTCTCGTCAGCTTTGAGTTGGTGTTCCCTCCATCCTTCTTCGATATCATGACACACCTCCTAATTCATCTGATCAAAAATATTCGTATTCTCGGTCCTGTGTTCCTACACAACATGTTCCCCTTCGAGAGATTCATGGGTGTCCTAAAGAAATATGTCCATAGTCATTCTCGGACAGAAGGAAGCATTGCCAAGGGCTACGGAACAGAGGAGGTCATAGAGTTCTGTGTTGACTTTATTCCAGACCTTGACCCAATTGGCATTCCTGAATCTCGACACAAGGGCAGACTCAGCGGAAAGGGAACACTTGGGAAGAAAACATATATTGGTACGGGCGACGATTACTTCAATAAAGCACACTACATAGTTCTCCAGAACTCCTCATTGGTGGAACCATATGTTGAGGTACACAAAGATTTCCTACGGTCCCAGTGGCCCGGGAAGAATGAAGCTTGGATAATGCGTCAGCACATGGAAACTTTTGGCGATTGGTTGCGCAAAAAATGTCAAGGTGATGAAAACATTGATGAGCAGCTTTATTTGTTGGCCAGGCAACCATCATGGCATGTCATCACGTACAAAGGGTACGAGATAAATGGTAACACATTTTACACACTTGGCCAAGATAAAAGGAGCACCAACCAAAATAGTGGTGTACGCGTGGATGCCACGGATCCAAATGGGAACAGACAAACATATTATGGACGCATAGAAGACATATGGGAACTAGTCTATGCAGCTAATTTTAAAGTTCCTTTGTTCCGGTGCCAATGGGTGAAGATGACCGGAGGTGGGGTAACAATCGACAAGGAGTATGGGATGACAACCGTGGACCTTAACAATAGTGGGTTCAAAGACAAACGATTCGTCCTTGCTGCAGACGTGAGTGAGGTGTTCTATGTCAAAGATATGTCTACGAAACCAAAGAGAGGAAAAAATGATGACCACTCAATCATCAATGAGCCAAAGCGCCACATTGTCCTTTCTGGGAAAAGAAACATTGTCGGAATTGAGGACAAGTCAGACATGTCAGGCGATTACAAAAGGGATGATCGAATTCCGCCCTTCATAGTCAACAAAGACCCAAGCATTCTGTTAAACAATGAGGATACTCCATGGTTACGGCAGGATCATAACCAAGGGTCATGCGTCAAGAAGAAGTTCATTGTTGTGTCGGCTTAACATAAAGTCATGTTTAATAGTATGTGTTGTAACAAACTTTGTATGAAACTATATTTGAGAATTGTGAATTTTGATGAGTGTAACAAACTTTGTATTCATGACTTTTCCATTCGAGACCATCTAGGGTTCTGAAACCGCTGCGTGGCTATGAATTCTTTGAAAATTTAAAATTTAGTATTTCAAACTTTTCCAAAAGAAAAGTTGACCATTAGACAAAATGTAGAACTTGATGAGTGTAACAAACTTTGTATTCATGACTTTTCCATTTGGGACAATCTAGGGTTCGGTCAAAGGGTGTTTTTGTAAAAACCAATTCTTTGACTTTGGTCAAACTTGATCAAATGGCCCATTTGATGACTTCAAATGAAAAAATTTTGAATACAAAGTTGTTAGAGATTATTCAAGATCTACATTTTATATATTGTCCATTTTTCTATTTGGATAATTTTGAGCTAATCCTAATCACATTTCTATAAAATCCAAGACGGGTTTTGGTCAAACTTGGTCAAATGACAAACTAAATTACTTAAAATGAAAAAATTTTGAATACCAAGTTGTTAGATATCATCAAGATCTAAACTTTTTATAAACATAACTTTTCCATTTGAGAAAGTTTAAGTTAACAATACCCACCAATTCTTGAATCTCACACAAACTATATGAAACTATATGTGTCAATTGTGGATTTTCAACTATACCTTCCCAAAACTTTGTCAAATGCAAAAATGGTCTATATATGAAATGTAGATTTTGATGAGTGGAACAATATTAGTATTCATGACTTTTTCCATTCGAGACCATCTAGGGTTCCGAAACCGCTCCGTGGCTATGAATTCTCTGAAAATTTAAAATTCAGTGGTTCAAACTTTTCCAAAAGAAAAGTTGACCATTAGACAAAATGTAGAACTTGATGAGTGTAACAAACTTTGTATTCATGACTTTTCCATTTGGAACAATCTAGGGTTCGCTCAAAGGGTGTGTTCATCAAGATATATATTTTTATATGATAAATAGATTTTTTATTTGATGAAAACTATACCCTACTAGCATTCCGAGTAATAAATAACAAAAATAAAAAGTTTCACTTGAAAATAGATTTCCAGTTGATTGGATATAGTTTTTGTAAATTTATTGGAATAATATATTTTTGCATTAACAAAATACTAAACATTTCTTACAAAATTATTGCAAATTATAAAAATACAGTTAAAATTTTTCATGTGTACATTAAAAAAAATTACAATATATGTCACTGTTTAAAAAATATTATGCAAAATATTTAATTTACTATACAATTTATAATATAAATTGTATATATAAACAATTGAAAAACCCTAAAGTAAAAAACAGGGTCTTTAGCACCGGCCCATAGTGGGAACCGGTGCTAAAGGGTCCTGAAAATTTTCAGGACCCCGCCCGAGCCCGCCTAGGACCCTTTAGCACCGGTCCGTGGCTGGAACCGGTGCTAAAGGGTCTCTTTAACACCGACTGGTTTTACGCGCCAGTGCTAAGGGGTCACCCTTTAACACCGGCTCGTGTTACTAGCCGGTGTTAAAGACCCTTTAGCACCGGTTCCAGCCATGGACCGGTGCTAAAGGGTCCGCCCCTATATAAGCCGTGGGCGTCCTGAACAGTTTCTTCGTCTTCGTCGAGCAGAGCCCTTCGTCTTCGCCGCCGCCGTTCGTTCGTCGAGCAGAGAGCCCTTCCTCGTCGCCGCCGCCATCCACCACTGTCTCCGGCGCCGCCGTCCACCACCGTCTCCGGCCAGCGCTACTGCCGCGCGCCGCCGTCCACCACCGCGCGTCTTCAGCCCGCCGTCGTCCGGCCACACGTATAGACGACTCTCTCTCTCCGCCGATCCAAAACCGAGATAATCACTGCGCAGTTTATATATATATATATATATATATATATATATATATATATATATATATATATATATATATATATATATATATATATATATATATATATATATATATATATATATATATATATATATATATATATATATATATATAGCACTACTGCGTAGTTTATATATATATGGCACTCTACAATTTTAGTGATTTGTATATATATATACACTAAAAAATAATAATGAATGCTAGTATATGTAATAGTTCTAGTAATATAAACATTATAGTATACATAAAAATTATAGTATACATAAAAAATAATAATGAATTCTAGTAATAGTTTTTAGTATATTATTCTAGTATACATGTAGTGTTTTGAATTGTTATAAATTATAGTATATTTGTAGTATATTAATATTATTCTTGTATTATTTTGTAGTATTATATTTTAGTATATTATTCTAGTCTATTACTTGGCTTAATAGATTATAGTATTATTTTTTGGAGCACTCTAGCACTTTGTAGTAGTACTAGTAGTAGTATATAAGTCTCTAATATATATTTTATTTTCTAGTTTAGTATATTATTCTAGTGTATTTCTTATCTTATATAGAATATATATGTATGGTTACAGACATAGAAATGGCTGACCGTCCTCATGATGATCCTGAATTATATGGAAGATGCTATTCAAAATATGATCGACGATGGTAGTCAGTACTTTATTGATTACAACGAGATCATGCAAGGCAATCCGACTGAGCAACAAGAGGGCAATGTGCCTGAGCAACAACTTGTCGTACAACAAGAAGAAAATACTGGCGAGGTATGTAAATGTAAACATATATAATTAATGCATCTCTTACATTAGTTTTTAGACTTACTTGGTTATTAATTTAGTATTTTTGTTTCTATATCTACGTGTAGCCTTCTAGATCGACCTCTACGGGGAGAAGCGTACCTCCACGAGGGCCAAAGAAGTCGTTGGAGGGCCGCTATGTAATCTCTGAGTTTGAGATAGCTACAGGCAGACCACTTGGTGAACATGCAAATAAATATGTTAGTCACTGTGGATATCTTGTGAGAGATCAAATACCGATTAGTGCTCGTGAATGGAGAGAGAAGCGAGGTGCTCCTGAGATCAGTTTTGTCTCTGATCGTGACAAGGAGTTAGTTTGGAAAGCCGTCACAGATGTTTTCACCTTCGACACCAACGATGAAGAGTTGAAGGTGCGAATTTATGACTGGACTATCAAGAAGATGGTAGTACTGTTCTAGAATTGGAAGAAGACTTTGTACAATAAATTTGTCAAGAAAAACGAGACTCCAAATTTCAACTTCAAGCAATATGTAAAGCTGAGGGCCTTCTGGGATGACTTCGTGCAGTACAAAACATCATAAGAGGGCGAGAAACGAGCCATTAGAAACAAAGAGAATGCAAGTAAAAAGACATACCACCATCATATGGGATCACGTGGTTATAAGAGTGCTGTTCCCAAGTGGGACCGAATGGAATAGGAGATGCTTGCTAGGGGGGTAACACCCGAGACAATAGCAAAGCATTGGAGCGAGCGCTCCAAGCATTGGTTCTACGGTCATGGGGGAAGCGTGGACCCGGACACCGGAGCGCTAGTTTGGGGCCAAGAAATCTCTAGAGCAGCAGAGAGACTAGTCCGTACATGAGAGGCGGTTCAGTCTGGTGAGTTCAGACCTAACAGGGAGAAGAATGAACTCACCTATGCGCTTGAAAATCCTGAGCACGGTGGGCGTACGAAAGGCTATGGGGCAGTTCCGTGCCGCCAGAGAAAGAAGGATGAGGAGACAGAGCGGATCCGCTGCCTGGAAGCTTTTGTTCTGCAATCAGAAGAGCGCGAGAAAGCTCATGAAGAATGCATGCAGGCGGAGATTCAAAGGCAAGTGCAAGCAGCACTAAGTCAAATGACGAAAGGGCAAGGTACATCACAGCCTGAGGTCAACGTTAGCCCCCCAGACCAGTTGAAAAGCAGCTGCGCATCTACGGAAGTACCAACCATTCAGGATGACACGAAGCTACACTTCTCCGTGGATGATGTCACAGAGGCTTTTACTACCTGTGAGCTGCATGTACCAGATGGGAATGAAACAAAAAAGGTGGCTATCGCTGTTGTCAACCCTATCGACCGAACTCCAAGAATCCATAATCGACCAGTACCTGGTGGATATGCTAGCGTATCGGTTGATAGGGTTGAGAAAGGTTGTGGCAATGTGCCTCTAGACATAGAAGGGGGAGACGGAGAGAAGACCTTAGGTGAAGCTGAGAAGACATTTATTTGTTGGCGCAAGCGCTTCATAATTATTCCTCAACATAGGTTTGTGTGTGATTTTACTTCTTATATTATTTATTAAGTATTGAAATTAAAAAAAAGTTTGCTCACAAAACTTGTAATTGTTTTCTTTGCAGGGACTCCTCCAACCTAAGTCCAGTTCTCTCCCCAGCGTATCATAGTGCTGCGGGTGGTGACAATGCTGGATCTCCTCCAACACCTGCGGCGGCCACACCGACCCCGCCACCGCCTCCACCACGGTCTCCACCTCCTCCACCGAGGTCTCTAACTCCTCCACCGCGTTCTCCAACACCGAAAAGATCGGCCCCACCACCTCCACCGCCTGCACCGCCCTCTCCAAAGAGTACACGGTCGGTCCCCTCACCTCCAAAGCGAGGTAGTCAGAAGCGGTCCGCCCAAGAACGACCGAAGTCATCGGTCCCACCTCCAAAGAAGGCTGCCTCGGCAAAGAGAGCTAAGACACCAGAAAAATTACCTTACGAAAAGAGTGAAGAGGAGGTAATTGCTGCATCCAAAGCTGAGGTGAAACAATTTTTTGATAAATTGAAGGAGGATAGAAAAAAATGGCTAAACCCAGAAAAGCCGCACTTTTATGTAGAGTCATCGGAACTGAGGGCAGAAGGTGGCGGACCAGCAAAAGAAGCAACGCGAAGCTCAGAAAAAACCAGCACTTTCGGACTATGAGCGGTCTCTGGTCAAGTCTTCACAGCCTAGAAAGAGAGTAGGAAAGGAGGTCCCACAGCTCGGAGAAGTATCAAAACCGGTGCCTCCTTTGATTGTGCCAAATCAATACGGCTCAAATGAAGACTTGATGCCAAAGAAATCCTTAGCGTTGTCTGAGCTAGACTCGCTTGAGCGTTACTTTGGACAGAGCGGTTTAAATATGGAAGAAATTGCCGCCATTCTTGGATGCCAAATATTTGAAAAAGCTGAGGTAGTTGATCAATGGAGGGCAAGATATGAACCGGACAGGAGTCTATTCGACCCTCAGCGTTTACATGAGCTCGGCACACAAATGTTTGAAATAAACAAATGGTGCATTGAGACGTCTAAAAGGGGAGAGAACTGGATTTCTCTTCGTATTAGACAACATCACTACTTCCGTGGAGATGACCTCATATACGTGCAGTTCGAAGAATTGCACCAATTATGTCACCTCGACGCTCTCGACAAATCTCTTGTCAGCTGCTTTTGTCTGTAAGTATTTTTTTCTTTTTATTATACTTCTAACTTCTTTAATTACATGTATATAATCCTTACACACTTAGAATTTGTATGTATATATGCAGACACCAAATGAGAGAGCTCAGAATCACAAATAACAATAGTATTGGGTTCGTTGACCCTTATATTGTTTTCAAAGCTCCGCAGGTAGTGTGGACAGCAGCTCATGAGACAGAAGTCTGCACCAATCTTATGAGGTTCTTTATGAACCAAAAAGAAAAACAAAAAATACTCTTCCCCTTCAACTTCGAGTGAGTTATATAGTTATTAAGTGCATGCATATTTTATTTTAATAATTATTACTCGAGACAAGTTTTATATAGTTATATATAGGCCTGACTATATATATATATAAACAGCTTTCACTGGATACTCATGGTCATTGAAATTTCCAAGAACCGGTTGATAATCTTTGACTCAATGAGAAAACCACAAGAAAATTATCAACAAATGGTAAACATTATTCAAAGGTACGTAATGTCGATCTCAACTAGAAGAATATCATAATATGACTCTGTAATTATTAGTTTACGATCCACAATGGCTGTGTGTAGGGTTTGGGAAAGATTCATTGACCGTGAATATCTCAGTGGATGTAAAGCGCCGCTTAACATAATACATCCACAAGTAAGTTCTACTAGCTAGCAAACTTTCGCTAAGTTTTAGCCTTCTTATTGTCGTGGTCGTGAATATTATATATATATATATATATATATATATATATATATATATATATATCGTACAGTGGTGTTTAAGACAAGAAGGGGGAACAATCTATGTGCATATTACGTGTGCAAATTCATGATGGCACAAGTCAATCAAACACCCACAGATCTTTTCATTATCTCCTGAATTATATTGAATAACTTAGATAACTAATAACTTTTTTATTTATTTCAAATTAAAGACGGAATGGTTGAGGGAAAAGGGTCATACAAAAAGAACAAATCAAAGCTATACAAGAGATGATAGCAGGATTTCTCCGCGAGCAAGTGATCAATCCAAACGGCGAGTTTCACTTCAACGGCAACGAAACTCTTATTCCAAACAACGATGATCATTTGTAACGTGTGTAGACATTGGGAGAAAAAACTCTATGTATATATGTGTCACGAATTTTGTACATATAAAACTATATATATAAAGCTTTTTAAATATCTATTTAATTTTTTATGTGACCTATTCATTTTATTATAGGCAAAGCTTAATTATAAAGCTAAGCCTATAATTTTTATTTATATATGCTTAATATGCGTGTAATATAAATATACTATTGTATCAGCAAAAACATGTATTGAATATTAAATAAAAACAATAAACAGAACCGAAGAAGTGAACCAAAAAAAAAGAAACCCTTTAACACCGGTTGGTAACCGGTGTTAAAGAGTCCTGCAACGTGGCAGCTCTGGCAGGACCCTTTAACACCGGTTGGTATTACGAACCGGTGTTAAAGGGGATGCTTTAGCCCTGGTTCCCCGAACCGGGACTAAAGGGTGGGCCTTTAGTCCCGGAAGGGCAGCACCGGCTCGGGAACCGGGGCAACATGCCCTTCCCGACCGGTGCTAATGCCCGATCGTCCAGCAGTGCTAGGTTTATCACTTGGCATGGGAATTATAATTTCATGTCTACACACTTAGCACAATGATTATTTCTTAGATTTCATCAATTATCCAAAATTAAACTAGAGCTTTCAAGGGGCCCAAATGAGGATTAGAAGGAAGCGTGAGCTTCTCTATATCTTCAGAATAGATACCATCATCGATCAATGGGAGTTTACATCTCTAACCATTTAAGCCTCCACACTTACATTACTTTTTTAGGTTATGTGGTTATCTTTTCTAGTTTTGCTTACTAAGCTAGTTGATAGGATATATTAGCTAGAACTTAGGTTGCATAACACTTTTAATCGTACTACACATTTAGACAGAAATCTTGCATAGTTTTTTATAAGTAAAATTAGAGACCAAGTAGAGTTTTAAGAAGCTTAATTCAAAACCACCATTGCGAATAATTCAAAACCAAGAGTCGACCAACACCTTTAAAGGATTTTATTTAATTTGCAAATAATTTTATGGGGTTTGTTTTTTAAACAAGGTAAGGGAGGTGGATGTTTTACTTAGTTTGACTTCCAAACTACATGCGGCAACACAGTTCCGAGCAATGTTTAAGAAAAAAAATATCACGCCACACAGTTACCTGAAGAAGCCATATATATAGACTACCACGATCCTCAAAGCAAGTGCAGCTTTGCATCCTACCATTCAGCCAAAACCGGCATAGCTCAAGCAAGCTCAATCTACATTGTTTGGGTCCTTCCCCCGAAGTTTAGTCACTATCTCATCGAATGTTTGGACACATGTATAAAGTATTAAATATAAACTAAAAAATAACTAATTACACAGATTATGACTATTTTGCGAGACGAAACTTTTAAGTCTAACTAGTCCATGATCTGACAACGTAATGCTACAGTAAAGCTATAATAAACATATGCTAATAATGGATTAATTAGGCTTAATAAATTTGTCTCAGAAGTACTGAAAACTTCTGTAATTTATTTTATTATTAATTTATTTTATTATTACTATCTGAACACTTTCATGTAATACCCCAATATGACTATCAATATGACACCTCAAGACTTTAAACGCTGAATTTAAACAAGACCACATGCCAAATTCTATATATCGAGCTATGCGTCCTTCCTTCTACTCCTCTGTACAAGACGCAGAAACCAATCACATGTATAACACTGCATTGTATTTTTTTACTATGAAATGTGAATAAACAAATCTTTTAAAAATTCATGGAGAGATTAATATCACAATAAAATATTTGTTTTCTTAAACGAAACAGTAAAACATTTTTGAAATGTGAATCCATTAATACATCATCGTAAATATGCAAAAGTTTGATGATTCAACTTTATTAAATCACAATACCTTATATAGTTATATTATAAAAAAAATAAGAGAAGCTAATAGCATCGAGGTACAGATTCATGGTCTGAACAAACGGTAGTTTCACAGCAAGCCAGCAAGGGCTTCGTGAGTCCAAGAGACTAATGACATGTTTAGATCTGTTAGCACTAATAATTAGCTAGCTAAGAGCAACTCCAAGAGCTTGGCTAAAATTGGTAGCTAAATTTTATTGTTTAGCTATTTTATAAAGTAGAAAACTTATTGAAAAAGAAGATAAAAATGCCCTAAATGGCAAACCTAGTCTGTATAGTATAACACTAGCAAAAATGGCGAAACGCAGGGTCATGGGCGCACGTTTTCACTTCCACTTCCAACTATGGCATCAAAGATTCAATAAATATAATGGAGCCTACTGCACACCAATCAATTTACATAGTGTATAGACACTTCATCATATATTTTTTGCTAAAGTCGAGATCAATAAAAGAGGTGAACCAATTTAATAAAAAAAGTAGGTATACATAAAAAAATTCTATTGAAATTAAGATTCCTATTCCTATTTAGTTTAATCAAGCTCGGAGAGATATGCTTGTCCTAACTATCTAAGGTCATATAAGTCTATGCAGAAGAACCTCTCAACTACCGGCAGTTAGTGAGAGGTAGACGAAAAAATAGATGGACGAAAAAAATGACCAAAAATTTTGTCTCTTTATTATTAGGTATAAAGGTATAGATATAGATATGTGATCCCTTTAGAGAAATTCCATAAAATGTCAAATTACTAACCCTTTTGAAAGATCAGATTAACAATACATATCTGCGACTGAACGAATTTACTGCATTGTAGTTCTAGAGTCTAGATTCTAGAACAAAAAAAAAAAAGAAGATTTACTGAAGCTACTATACCCATGTCGACTCACTAGCCTAATACAGCAAATCAGATGATGTACAACATTTTGTTTCCCTGGTATACCCAGCGTTACACTACATCCTTTTGATTTTTTGAACAAGGGTCCCAGGGGACCTTCGTTCTGGGACCCTTCACCTACCTATCTAAGCTTCTGATAACTTAGTACAATGAATGATACAACTTACAACATGACAATCAAATGAATGAGAAAGAACAACAGACAGGATAACCCATTTGATTGGGGGACATCTAACTGGGGAATCCAGACTCCTTCCATCTGACTCCGGCAGATAAATGAGTATAGGTCCTATTGATATTCACAAAGCATGAGTCACTGAATTGGGCTAGCAGCTTTCCAACCGGAGCATGACTGGAAATGAACTCTTCAACCGATGGGCCTGCCATGCAGACCGTTCACACTTGAAAGACCTTGTACATCATGAGAGAATGCAAACTTGGGTGGAAGCACCATGAGAGGGTCATCTCCAGTCTTGTTCAGATAGGCCATGGCCAGGGCATACCCAAGCGCACGACCGACAGGTACAGCCACTGCATTTCCAATCTGGCGGTATCTGCAACCAGGTTCATCGCATTATAACTTAATCTACTTACTGAACAGCTGAAAGAAAACAAAACGGCCAATGCTACGGTTTTCCAGTTACCTATGTAATAAGTCAAAGCAATTTGAGCCATCGATTTATTAGATGAACACAAAAACGGGGTGTGTGTGTGTGAGTGGGGGGGGGGGGGCTCTTTTTCTGTTCATGCGTAGCTCAAAATGCAACATGGGCAGCAGCTAGCGCGCATGGTATGGGAACCAGTCATGTACAGCAGGAATGGAAAGTTACATGCTAAATCAAATTAAGGTGAGAACAAAAAGTTACATGTTAATAAAATTACTTTAGGTACTAAGCTGTCATGGCGATGGGAACGAAAAGTTAGATGGTAATCAAATTATTTAATGTATATATCTGTCATGACAGTTTATGCTAATCAAATTATGTCATGTCCAAAGTTACAAAATTAAAAGATTTACCATATCCAATAGATCACACATGTATCAATTAGATCTAGCAAAAAAATATATATCTATAACTTTTCTTATTTATCCTATTTTACAAAATTTAAAATTAAATAGGTATATATTTCACATATTACCTCCTATGAAGTAATAGATCCTAACCACCAGATCTAATTAAATAAATGGCTCACATTCATTTAAGAGTACCACAGCAAAGCCCAACCAAAAATACCTGTCTTTGACTGTTCCACGAAACCTGAAGCTGTCAGGAAAACCTTGCAAACGAGCACTTTCACGAATAGTTAGCAGTCTGTCTTGTGCAGGATGTATTAAGGCCTGGCAGTAATGTGTAAGAGTTATATTTTGAAATCATAAGCAAAATGAAAGAGGGGAGAGGGGGGAGGGGGATGTCAGAGTTACAGCTCACCTGCATGTGAGCATTTGGACATGTCAGCACAGTTCCCACTACCTCGTCCCACCAGAGTCGACCATATGGTCTGCAACATATTACAAAAGGGAACCACTAAAATATGAATGTGGAAACAGGCATATAAATATATAATATAAATTGAAATCCATGAAACTAACCTTAATGATTTACCATTCTTGTAGGCTAGGACACAATCAACCACCTAATGTACAAGGGAAATTTATCAAAACTTACATGTAAAGAAAAGTATAGTGCATCTCTGAGGTGTTTTGTCACAAGCATCTTACCAGAGGATTACCAGATGGCAATAGTATTCTCTCCTTAGTTGGATCTAATCTAGCTATGTTGTCAGGACCTACTATGACTCCTGGAAGGTCTCTAAAATTAGCTCCCTGAAAAAAGACTGATGAGATTGTAGAGATTTCTCTAACCCAGAGTTGAATTATGTTCATACAAGCATCTTAGACAACCTTTTTCTTGGGAATCTGCAGTACTCTTAAGTAGTTATCAACATCCAGTGCCCTTGGTCGATGGTCAAACAATTTTGATTTAGACACTTTTATGACATGAGCTCTGGATCCAAGCACTTCTGGGCATGGAAGAAACACGATTTCATGTGTGAGTTTTGCACCATAGCTATCATGAAGTAATGCCGACAAACATGGTCATTGAAGTTGAAAATAGCAGTGGTCACCCATGTTTTCAGATCGGACGACTAATCACGATTAATCGTGATTAGTCGTCCTTATCGTAACTGCGTGCTCGATAAGTTTCGTCGATTCGATCAGGTCGATCAGAAATCTTATCGTCCGATTAGATGCGATTAGTCACGATTAGTCGTCCGATAAGTATAGCAGGACGATAAGTTGGGCCAGTACAGGAATATTGTATTTAGGCCTGTAGGAAGAATTAGGCCCACCTTAAGCCAGCCAATTAGGGTAAGAAAAGAACAAAAGTGAGTGAATGAGTGTCCAGGAGGCAGGAGCTCATGTTTGCGGCCAAATCAGGCATCAGCAGGCTGGAATTACATGTAAGTGGCCAAATCACCATGATAATGATTCATTATGCCATGAATTCATATATTTACATCATATATATATAGTATATACATGGTCGATCAGGTTATCTAGGCATAAGGACGACTAAATGTCCGATCAGCCCGATCAGACCGATCAGACCGACTAATCGACCCTGATCGACGACTAATCGCGATTAATCGTCTGATCGGTGGTCAAACAACTAGATTCGATAATACGATCTGAAAACATGGGTGGTCACAAAAAGAAAGAAAGAAAAGGAGTCATTATATCTTTCTTTTTCAAAAATTTTGATACTTTTGACTAAAGTTTCTCCTCTTAGCACTTTATCAATCCAAGGAAATATTTCGTAAAAACCCAAATTGACATGTTAACAAAGAAAATTTTGGTAACACTTTTGGCAAAAGTTTGATTTCCTTGATATATGGTCACAGTAACAAGCACTTAGAACTGAGGTCATATCTCGTGCATGTTGTTTCCTGTTTCTTTTTCAACTATATTTATGAATTTATACTTATTTTATTAAACAAATTCCTACCATTTATAGTAAATAGGTTATGTTCAAAACAATTTTAGTAAATGCAAAATACCATTAGAAAAGCATACAAGCTAATTTATTGTCCCTCAAAAATGGAAACCGTCATCTTAATATTATTCTAGTGTACAAAATAAATATTTCTAGCCATCAGAACCTATTATTCAATGACACCGAATAAAAAGAAAATCCAAGTCCTTTCCACACCAATGTAAGCAATCACACACCAGAATTAAATGACCGAATATATCTTTGGAATTCTGTCTGAGGTCCCTTCATATATAGCATTTCTTCTCGTTTTTCTCCATTCTCCACCTACAAAAGATTTACACAACAGCTTCTGAATTAAAGGACTGTTAAATTAAGTGAAAATTGCTTATACCTAACCCAAAGTCAGCAAATGTACCCTCAAAAGTAAACTACCATTTAATGCTGGAACATAGTGTAGCCACAGGCCCCAGTCCTACCGACTTGATTTATTTTTCCTTTGGGTGACGTGGACAAGGCAAGGTAGAACATGGACTGATAGGTCTGAAATCTTTAAGAGTGTTACTTACTTCTGGAAGATCAGATAGAGCATCTTCGAGAACAATTGGTTTTTCTAGTTGCATTGGCATGCTGTCGGGCCATCCAACTAAATTACGCTACAAAAGAGATAATGATGGTATTGTTACTTCAGACATACTAATTCTCAGTATTAGGGGAAAATATTAGCATAAAGAAGTAGACTACAATAAACAGATCAAGTAGGAAATGAATTTTCAATAGAAATGGATGTCCAGAGCAGAAATAAGCCATCCCTGGATCGATCAAGTAAAGCAGGCCATATTTACCTCAAAAGCCAAGGGGCAACCATTCTTCACAATTGCCTCATGAGTAGGTAGAGGAAACGGGGGTAATTTCTACAGGGTAGAGGTATAGAAATAAGGGGAAAACAGAAGAAAGTGACTTCATAATACAGGGGAACTATTACTTGCCTCCTTTGGATGACAGCCCACCAAAAAGACACGCATTCGGAATTGTGGGAGGCCATAACATCCAGCAGCCATGACCCCTAGTTTTGCTTGATAATGCATAGAAACTAGCCGACTTAGAGCATATCTTGCAAGTGTTGCATCAGCAAACTTCAGTATATCAAGGACATTTTCCATGTAAATGTATTTGGGCTTCAAAAATTGCATTACATCCATGAAGACAATGATCTGCTTATTTCTCTCACAGTTGAATGGTGCATCAAATTCTCTATTGCGGTTGTAGCCACTAATTCCTTGGCATGGTGGTCCTCCACATATGACATCCACATCACCCTGAATTCATACAAGATATCAGAAGTGTTGAGTAACTGTAGCAAGTCACAACAGTACCACAACGGTGAGAAAATTGCAGATATAGGACTCCAATCAACGCGCTTCGCAAACATAGGACTCCAATCGTCGTCTTCGTAAAAATAACTCTCGAAACGTTGTCTTCTTATTTTCCATGACATTTAGTGTATTTTATCTCTTTTTAATTCCTAATACATGTATTTATGTCCAAAGTGACCTTTTTGCCCTTCTGTCATCTACACAGTTTTGATCGACGTTTTCTCTACCTCCCGACGCTTTATGTTCCCGGTCCTTCGTCTCCCTCCCGACGCCACCCTAACCCTCGACTCCGACGTTCCTCACGCCGCCGTTCGTCACGTCGCCCATGGATGGAAGGCCGCCGCCCGATGTAGATGATGGACGCGGCGCTCTGAGCCCTGTTCGCGGTGCCCTCAGCCCTAGCCGCGCGTCGTCCCTGTCTGCGGCACCCTCAGCCCTAGCCGCGCTGGCTTCTTCCGGCCTGGCCGTGCAGGTTACAGGGCTGGCCGTGGCGCCTTCAGGCTTGGCCACGCCGGCTTCTGTGTAGCTGCGCCATCATCTAGACTGGACGTGACAAATGCCTTATTTTTTATTAATTTTTATTATATATAAACCTGTGCATCTCAATATATGCCTGCAAGCCAAAGGCGGTGGCGGCAGCCAGCCAAGGCGGCCAGGCAACCAAGGCGACCGACCAGCCAGAGCCAGCCAAGGCAGGCGGCCATCCAGCCAACCAGGGGCGGCAGCGGCCAAGCCTGTGAGATGAGAAAAAAAAACGTAGCTAATCACCATGTAGATGATGAAATACACTAAATGTCATGAAAAACAAGAAGGCAACGTTTTGAGGGTTATTTTTATGAAGACAACGATTGGAGTCCTATGTTAGCGAAGCGTGTTGATTGGAGTCCTATGTTTGCGAAGCGCGTTGATTGGAGTCCTATATCTGCAATTTTCTCCACAACGGTAACATTAAATAACCAGTATTAACAAGAAAGACTATTTATGTAAGGAGTATTACTTCCATGCAGGAGGCAGCATGTTTCTGAACCCAACTCGGGGTGTCCGTTAGGGAGGGGCTTTTGGGGGCCCTGGTCAGAGGGGCTTTGGGGGGCCCTGGTCAGGTCCTTCCCTTGTCTCAGGCGTTTCTTTTCTGTCAGTTTTGTGAGTGGGGTTTAGATTGTGTCCTTGCGTGTGTGTGTGCGTGTGTGTCAATGTGAGAGAGAGTTTGTGTGTTGAGTGCTGAGTCTCTGTACGGTTCCTTTTTCCTTCTATTAATACAATGATACGCAGTCCTCCTGCGTATTCGAAAAAAAAGGAAGCAGCATGTTGGCAGCTTGATAACATCGACACAAGGAATATTATGGTCTATGACTGAACTGCCCCCCCCCCCCCCCCCCCCCCGCCCCGTGGCTGCATGGGTGGTGGCACCGATGCGGCAGCAGGGATCCTATGGTCAGATACGCTAGGTGATGCAGGTGGCGCTGGCAAGGAGAAAGTGTGCATTCATGGTACCATTAGTTCGCCTTGCATCTTCACTTTTAATTTATTTTAATCTACTTTCAACATGTGTGGAGGCGACTTCCAGTTTCCCACATATGATTTTTTTTTGTTCACATATACAAGTTTGTCACCATAAATATAGTAATATACTATTTGTCATGATTTTTGGTCAAAGAAATTTACATAATATTATCAATAGAATCAAACTATAATTTTGAGTAAATGACCATTTACTAATGCTATCAAAATATTAAGATATGCAGTGGCTGTCAAATGCCAAAAGTTCCACATAAACGAAGGAAACAAGGTATTCCATCAAGCCTTTAAGAGAACCATGACAGCACCGAGTGGGGCATGGTCACAAAGTGCAATTCTGCATTATTGCAAAATTGCTCACCTTACACCTGCTTTAATTTGTTAAACTCTATTTATGACAAATTGAGATTACATTATATTTTAAATCTAGAGTCCATTATGTCTTTTTTTCCTTTTCTTCCTTCCTTTCTTTTTTTTCAGTTTGGAGAGGATATAGAGTTCAGTTGACAAGTTAACATCATATGCTCTTCTGAGTCATGCTAGCATATTGTTCATAGCATCAAGGCTGACTGGCTGAGATTCATACTAAACTCAAGCATGAATAACACTTACAGGAAGTGGTAAGATCTTTTTATTGTGCCCTTCAATAACAAAATCCCTAATTGCATCTTTGCAGTTCCTGCAAAAGCCAAATTGTTCAAATCATGGTGACATTGGTAAGTTTTAAAACCTTTAATTCTTACTTTAACCCTTCCATTGGCTCCCATGTGTCATCATTAGGGCCATAACCTTTCCAGCGGACCTACACATATGATATCACAATTGTTTCAGTACAGATCAATACAATGATCAATGGAAAACCAATGATATGCACATGTCATTTGTAAACATACAGCCTTCACCAGAGTTGAGGCAATAGAGCCAAACTAATTATTGGATCAAATAACAAGGAAATTCTTTATGTATTTAACAGCATTGAGTTATATCATTAACCATTAAAGAGTAGAAGGGCAGATGACAAGTAATTAAGTTGGTACTTTGTAACTACAAGAGTACAAAGCAAGCAAACCATCACAAACCTTAAAGTACAAGGCACGCTTTCTGACACCATTTGGATCACCGAAGCAAATATCAACTAGCTTCCATACTTCAAATTCTTCAGTAGAAAATGTAGAACAATCTGGAGTTCCATTACTGGATTGTGTTGGAACGTTGGACTGAGACTTTACTTTACTGCAGGGTTTCACATAGGTTTTGCATAGCTTTTTCCATTCCTTCAACAACTCAAGGAAATCGTCGGTGGTTTCGTTTCGGACCTATGCAATGAGTAGATGTGCATAAGTGAGCCAGAACTGACATTTGAGAACTATATTGGAATAACACAGCAGCAGATCCAATTAAACTAAGAGGAAGATAGGGGAGGAGGAGGTGAGGCCATAGAAAGGAAGAGAGGAGTTGAGGAAGGAAGAAGCACACCCCCCCCCCCCAAAGTTTGCTGCTGGGTCCACCCCTGGAATAACATAAAGCACCAAGGTCAGTACCCGAGTTTCTGGATGATTTAGCCTGAAGGTTTCACATGCAACTTCATCGCCATCAACAGCCCATCTCTACTAATGATAAGGAAATCATTAAAAAAATTTACTATACTAAGCAATAAAAAGCCATAGCACATCTAAGATGTTAGCATATAAGTACCGCTACAAGATTCACACCACCACCACGAGCCCCAAGACAAAGTCCAGTAGACATTCCCCCACAACCACAGTACAGATCTAACAGGGAAAGCTCCCTCATCTCTGATGTGGGAGACTTCTGCTTTTCAGTGAAATCAATCCTTTTCACATTGTTGCTACTAGTGTAATGTGAATGTAACGTGTCATTTGGATCTCCTGCATTTTATAAACCTTAAGTTAGGCTAATAAGCTCATAATATTATCAAAATACATAACAGAATAAAAGCTATAACAATTACAGACTACAAGATAATACACATTAGAATTAAAGTATGATCAACATGATAGAAAAATAATAAGAGAAAGGCGCTTCAATATAAATTATAAATTATAAATGTGAAGGGTAGATCTCAAATCTAAGTGATTGATTCACCAATATTGCGAAGAATTTGGCATCACATGTGAACCACTGTGTTTTAAGAGCACTTACCCATTTCCATTGTAGAAAATGTACTATAGTCCAGAGAGTACTTCATGTCATAGTAATAGTGGAATGAAGGAATTAACCGAGGCTTTTCATTTAGCTGTAGCAAAAATTGAAAATCTACTTTTCATACAAAGAAGTATCATTAAACCAATACAAGAAAATGTATAATTAAAAGTTCCTACACTTGGAGAAACTGGCATAATGGTAACTTTAGAAACAATGCAGTCTAGTAAATTGTCATCCTTCAGGTCTGAGTAAAAGAGCCTCCTTGGGTCATGAGACTGTGCTTGGTCTTCCATGACCTGAGATTGAATAAGAGGTCAAAAGCATGATTAAGTACCCTAACATAAACACGCTTATCAGATTTTAATTGTGCAAGCTGAAACATGAAGTTATGTTTCATTAATTCAGGCCTCCTTACAAGATCTCATGTTTCTTTAGGCATGCATAATTTCTAGGACAAAAGGTCAGGAGAACCAAACTCACTGTGTCTTCAGCTCTGAAAAACCACTGAACAGTGAAGTAATATTCATCAGCAGTTGTTTCAAAAAACTCTAATAACCTGCCTATATAATGTGGTTTTCCTTCTAGACCCTGCAAATATTAACCATACTAAAGTTATGCAACCGTAAATCATGTGATATCAAGGTAAACACTGTTTTATACTACACAACACAATAATCATGCAAGCTACAGTGTGCAATCAAGCAACAGATATAGATAAACACACATACTCCTTCCGTCTCTAAATAAGTGTCGCTATGGTATTCGTGCCGGTCAAACTTTCTTAAGTTTGACTAGGTTTGTAGAAAATATTAACAACATTTGTATCTTCAAATAAGTTTATTATGAAAATAGATTTAGTGATCTATCTAACGATACTAATTATGCACTACAAATATTAATATTTCCTTGCATATATTTGGTCCAAATAGAAATAGTTTGACTCCTTGGGAAGCAAGAACGACACTTATTTAAGGACAGAGGGAGTACACATGAACATGATAGCCAACATACACAAATCCACATACGGGCCACATGAGGTTGATCAATAATTTATTTTTCTGATTACTTGTGAGCACTACTAATTACTCCATAGTTGAGAAGTCCTCAAATGAAGACAAAGTAGGCCAGGGGTATCAAGAAGAAAGCTGGACATCAAAAATCTTAACTCACCTTAATAAATGCACAATCCCCAATACATAAAGTTGAGCCACATATACTAGCTTCCAAATAGTGGCATTTGACATCCAAGACAGCCTTGCCAACACTGTAAACGTAGAGCATTTATCATGAGTAACTTCAATTCTTCAACAGATGTACACACTGAGCTTTAAAAGTTAATGCATTTCTTTTGCTCACTTGGAAACTGTTTGGGTATTGCTCCTCTTATCCTTCAAACAAAAAAGCCACAAGTGAAATAGGTTACTTCGATGATGCCAATTCTTACGAGTTCAGCATAGTACAAATCATATAAGGTCGTAATATTGCAAAATGAAAGATATAAGTTTCATATGAGGACTTGCTACTCGACTTCTTATATGGTGACACATATATGTGTATGCACTGCCAGACCACTAATGTAGCACACATATGCACAGGTAAACTAATTGCAAGATAGCATTATGGCACATAAAGTAGAAATCATTAGTTTCTTCCTGTCTGTTTGTTAGCAGTAGGCGCCCTAATGGGCTGTAATGGGCCGGTGCGGTTAAGCACCTTAGGGATTAAGATAGATTGATAAGGCAAGGATCACCGTTGATTGGGTGTTTCTATAAACCCTTAGGGATCCTTGCCTATATAATGTACCCATGTACCCCTTAATCATCTATCTAATCCTGAGGCTAATTGCTCTCATGGTATCACGCCTAGGTTAGGTCAGTTTCCGCTACATCATGCACGCTGGCCTCCAGCCGCGCCGACTCCCGCGCACCGGCCCCCGTCGCACAGCACCCGCCCACTCCCGCGCGCCAGCCCCTCGCCGCGCAGCGCCTCTTCCCCTCTTCACGCGCCTGCCCTGCTGTGCTGCGCCCGCCTGCCATGTCGCCCGCTACTCCCAACGACGGGCAGGACAACACCGGCTCCTCAGGTTCCGTTCAAGACGACGAGGTCGCCCAACGGACCGCCAAGGAGTAGGCTAACGCTGCCGCCGCCGCCGCCCAGCAACTGGAGCGCGACCGCGCTGCTGCTTGCGATGCTGCACTGGCCCGCGCACTCGAGGCCGAGCAGTAGGCTGAGGCCACGGCCCAGGAGCGCGACAACGCGGCCAAGCGCGCCTCGGACGCCCTCACGCGCGCAGCCCTGGCGCGGGCGGCCGCTGCTGCCGCCGTGGCTCCTTTGTCGTCAGGGGGTCCACCCGGGGTGCCTCTGCACCGACCGATGGCCCTCCACCTGATCTCCGCGCCGCCATGCTTCAGCACGAAGCCGTGGCTCTGCTTCAACTTCACTCCCAGGCTGTCGCCGTCAGCAACATCTGGAACCACGTCACCACCGTCCTCGACGTCGACTCCGGTAACTTCAATCGCTGGTGTGATCAGTTCCTCCTTATCCTCGGCAAATTTACCCTCCAGGATCACGTCGCGAAGACCCTCCAGTCCCGATTTCTCCGGATTGGGCCTGGATGGACTGCGTCATCAAATCCTGGATCATCGCCACACTCACGAACGATCTGGGCGAGATCATCCGTGCCCAGGGCTCGACAGCACGGCATGCCTGGCTCGCGGTCGAGTCGCAGTTTCTCGGCAATCGGGAGGCTCGCTCCATTCAGCTAGAGACGAAGTTTCGCAACTTCGTGCAAGGGGACCTCCTCTCCATCACCGACTACAGCCCCAAACTGAAGAAGATGGCTGATGATCTCACGGCCCTCGGCGAGGTCATCACCGACCGCACCCTCGTCCTCAACCTCATCCGCGGCCTAAACGAGCGCTTCACCCACGTCGGCACTCTCCTTCGCCGCGCCAAGCCCTTCCCCACGTTCCTAGAAGCTCGTGAAGACCTCATTCTTGAGGAACTCACCATGATGGATCGCAAGGAGACTCCAGCAGCTGCCCTCGCCGCCTCCACTACTCCCGCCGCGGCGCCTCCACCTTTTGCAGGTTCCGGCGGGGGTCCTAAGGCCTCCAACAACCGCCGCAGCAAGCGCAGTGGCGGCAACAAGGGACAAGGCAACAGCAGCGCTACAGGGTAGGGCTCCCAGCCTCCTTCCGGCGGCGCACAGCAGCAGCAGCTAACTGGAGGAGGGCGCCCTTGGCCCAGCTTCTTCAACCCCTGGTCCGGCTCCATCCAAATGTGGCCGGGAGGTCCTCGTCCGCCCCTGGCACCCATCCCGGTGCCTCCTCACCTCCAGGCGCAGCACCAGGCACAGCAGCATGCCCTGCTCGCTCAACAGCAGCAGCAGGCGCTTGTTGCTCCCCAGCAGCACGCTGGGCCCCATGACCGACCTGCCCTCCTAGGACCCGACGGATCTCGCTGCCTCCTTCAGCACGACCTCGCTGACGCCTCCTTCGACCAATGAGTGGTACTTCGACTCAGGTGCTACTTCACATATGACATCTCAACCCTCCTCTCTTTCACATGTTCTTCTCCCGCGGTACCCTACTCCTTCATCTATTGTTGTCGGTAATGGCTCTCTTATTCCTGTCACTGCCACTGGTTCCACAGAGTTAACTTCAAATTTACGTCTTAATAATGTTCTTGTGTCGCCACAAATTATTAAGAATCTAATCTTTGTTCGCCAATTTACTCTCGACAATAATTGCTCGAGTTTGACCCCGCTGGTTGTTCTGTGAAGGTTCTTCCGTCTCGGAGAGAGATCTTCAGGTGTAATAGCTCCGGGCCCTTGTACCCACTTCGCCTTCCACCAGCACTCTCCTTTGCCGCTCAGGGCTCCTCTCCACTGTGGCATCGACGTCTTGGGCATCCTGGTCATGAGACCTTGTCAAAGCTCGCGTCTACTTCTAGTGTTTATTTTCCTATTCAGGATTGTTCAGATTTATGTCATGCTTGTCAGCTAGGGCGTCATGTTCGTCTGCCCTTTCATGTGTCCACATCTCGTGCGTCTAGCAAGTTTGATCTTATTCATTGTCATTTATGGACCTCTCCAGTTGTTAGCATTTCTGGTTATAAATACTACCTGGTCATTCTTGATGATTGCACTCATTATTTGTGGACTTTTCCTTTACGACTTAAATCTGACACTTTCAGCACGCTAGCTCAATTCATCACCCATGCCTCCACTCAGTTTGGCGCCCGCGTAAAAGTTGTACAGTGCGACAACAGGAAAGAGTTCGACAACTCTAGCACCCGACATTTTCTTCTCTCCCAGGGCATTCACCTCCGCATGTCCTGCCCTTACACATCGTCCCAGAATGGTAAAGCTGAACACATTATTCGCTCTATCAATAATGTTCTTCGCTCCCTTCTCTTTCAGGCGTCCATGCCTTCCCGGTACTGGGTAGAGGCCCTCTCCACGGCGACTGTTCTCCTCAACATATTGCCCACCAAAACTCTAGAGTTTTCCACGCCTCATCTTGCCTTGTTTGGTAAGCCAGCCACATATGATCATCTGCGAGTCTTTGGTTGCAAATGTTGTCCCAATATGTCTGCCACCGCCATTCATAAACTTGCTCCTAGGTCTGTCCTGTGCGTCTTCCTAGGCTATTCAGCTCATCATAAAGGGTACCACTGCCTTGACCTCTTCTCCAACAGAGTCATCATCTCTCGGCACGTCATCTTTGATGAAACGGCCTTCCGCTTTGTTGAGCGCTATGGTCCTAGTACTCCAGCAGACCTCGAGTTTCTTATAGATATTACTGATGTTGCACCCGCTCCTATTGGACCGTCGCACAAGTGTTTTCCTGCAGAAACTTCTCCCAGTACCTCCGACGCCGCTTGCGCCCCTGCCGGTCCCCGTGAGGCCGTGCCTGGGGCGCCCTCTGAGGATGCTGAGGATCCCCCGGCACCCGCGCTCTACATTCCTCCTGCGCTGCGGGCGGCAGGGCCACCTCCTTCCGCGCCACGCGCGGCCCTAGAACTGCCTGACGCTCTGCGTCATGGCTCGGCTCCCCCTTCGTCGCCCGCGGGCTCTTCAGCACCCTTCTCGGCGCCCCGCGGGCCACCACCCGGATTCCCTCCTCCCCAGTCGGCTCGCTACTTCACGCACGTCTACGAGCGTCGACCACGTGAGCCGTTGGCGACCGCACCGGTTGCCCCCGCCCCTGCTGCCTCTCCAGCAGCCTCGCTGCCCAAGGGTGCGGTTGTTGTCCCTCCAGTGACCAACCAGCACTCCATGGGCACTCGATGGAAGAGTAGCTACAGGATGCCCTCTATCTACCCCCCCGCCCCTGCTGCCTCTCCAGCAGCCTCGCTGCCCAAGGGTGCGGTTGTTGTCCCTCCAGTGACCAACCAGCACTCCATGGGCACTCGATGGAAGAGTAGCTACAGGATGCCCTCTATCTACCATGTTGTGCCTCTCTCTCCGGTGCCGAAGACCTTCCGTAGCGCTCTTGCTGATCCCAACTGGCGAGCAGCTATGGAGGAAGAACACAGTGCTCTTCTTCAGAATCACACCTGGGATCTTGTGCCTCGCCCTCCTCGGGCCAATGTTATCACTAGGAAGTGGATCTACAAGCACAAGCTTCAGTCTGATGGCTCCCTCGAGCGGTACAAGGCGCGTTGGGTTCTCCGTGGATTTACCCAGCGGCCTAGTGTGGACTTTGATGAGGCTTTCAGTCCTGTGGTGAAGCCCGCTACTGTGCGCACGGTGCTCTCCTTAGCGCTCACACGCCACTGGCCCATTCACCAGCTAGATGTGAAGAATTCCTTTCTTCATGGCAACCTGACTGAGGCAGTTTACTGCCAGCAGCCATCCGGGTTCGAAGATTCAGCTCATCCAGATTTTGTCTGCCTTCTGAAGAAGTCGCTCTATGGCCTGAAGCAGGCCCCTCGTGCTTGGTACAGCCGGATGGCTTCTTACTTGCTGTCTATTGGGTTTGTTGAAGCCAAGTCAGACACCTCACTCTTCATCTACCAGCGCGGATCCGACACAGCTTATCTGTTGCTCTATGTCGATGATATTGTCCTTACAGCCTCGTCCACAGATTTTCTTCAGCGGATTATCTCAGCACTTCAGTGGGAGTTCGCCATGAAAGATCTTGGTGAACTTCATCACTTCCTTGGTATGCATGTTCAGCGACGTGGTGATGGACTCCTCCTTTCACAGCGACAGTACATGTTGGATATCTTAGATCGTGCCGGAATGACTGAGTGCAAGCCGTGCTCTACACCAGTTGACACCAACTCCAAGGTTGCTGCAGCTGAGGGGGCCCCTATGTTTGATGCGACAGACTTCCGCAGTCTTGCTGGAGCTCTTCAGTACTTGACATTCACTCGCCCAGACATTGCATATGCTGTTCAGCAGATCTGCCTTCACATGCATGACCCTCGAGAGCCTCATCTTGCTGCTCTGAAGCGGATTCTTCGCTATGTTCGGGGCACACTTCACCTTGGTCTTCTGCTGCGACCGTCTACTTCGACTGATCTTGTTGTTTATACCGATGTTGATTCGGCTGGTTGTCCCGACACTCGCCGATCCACCTCAGGTTATGCAGTGTTCCTCAGTGACAATCTCGTTTCCTGGTCCTCCAAGCGTTAGAACACAGTTTCAAGATCAAGTGCTGAAGCCGAGTATCGCGCAGTGGCGAATGGAGTTGCAGAGGCAACCTAGCTACATCAGCTTCTCTTGGAGCTACATGCCCTTCTTCGGTGCGCCACACTGGTGTACTGCGACAACATCAGTGTTGTCTACATGACCTCCAATCCGGTGCAACATCAGCGAACCAAGCACATCGAGATTGATCTTCACTTCGTCCGAGAGAGAGTCGCCATTGGAGATCTACGAGTCCAGCATGTTCCTACCGCCCTGCAGTATGCTGATATCTTCACCAAGGGACTGCCTACCTCAGTGTTTACGGAGTTTAGGTCCAGTCTAAACGTGCAAAGTGGCTGACGTTTGGACTGTGGGGGAGTATTAGTAGTAGGCGCCATAATGGGCTTTAATGGGCCGGTGCGGTTAAGCACCTTAGGGATTAAGATAGATTGATAAGGCAAGGATCACCGTTGATTGGGTGTTTCTATAAACCCTTAGGGATCCTTGCCTATATAATGTACCCCTGTACCCCTTAATCGGGCCGGTGCGGTTAAGCACCTTAGGGATTAAGATAGATTGATAAGGCAAGGATCACCGTTGATTGGGTGTTTCTATAAACCCTTAGAGATCCTTGCCTATATAATGTACCCTGTACCCCTTAATCATCCTCTCACTGTTCATACTATTTCTTTGATACTTTTCTGTTTTCCTGTCACATGCAAATTGACTATCGAGCATTCCTCGATTCTAAAATAGCATTGTTGAGCATAGGGATAAATATTTGTTTTTGAACGTAACTAGAGATAAATATTTGTTTCTTGCTGGTTTTACAAAAAGTAACTTAAATTGGCTCTAAAATTACATATTGTGCATAAAATACAAATACTGGTTTCTTGCAGCTTTTATGACAATTCTTTAGCAAGTCTCTGTTTTCCTGTTAGACCTAAATTGAATCCCAGTCATTCTTCTGTTAAATTTATCATCTATTCAACCTCATGAGAAGTGCCTAAAATAGAATGAATTTAACACTATTCGTCTGTCCGTATAGTCATGTTAAAATCGCTATTAGTTGTTTTGGAAACCTTATCCAGACATATCAGCAATTTTCAAGTCCCTATCTGCATACACAGTAAAGCCTCAAAACCTGCAATTAGGTCATTATTTTTTTTTCTTTAGGTTAGAAGTTGAAACTTCTCTTTGACTCCAATTCTGACTTCCAATTTATATATATTAGGCAAAATACCTTGACTGTCGTCTAAAGAAATGCAATTATAATGTACTCTGGAGCACATAGATAGATTAATGCTCTCCGCATCTATAGACCTATAGTTATTAAATTAAAGCAGCAGATATTTTAGGGCGTTAACACATTTCTTTAGTACAACTTTCATGCTGGGTTGGTCAGGTGACCTGAGCTGGCAAAGTAAATTAAAGGCAACTTATACGAAAAGGCCTCTAGGTGAGTTGGTTAGGTGGCCTGAGTACCCCATAGGAGGGAATTTTCAGGCTAGGGTTAAAAAAATCCCCTCGCCTGTCCTACGCCAAAGCACGGGTCTAAGGCCCGGCCCCAGTCGTGGTTGTTCTCACATAGGCTATGGTGCCGGTGTGTATTGGTGGGGCAGAGGTTAGGGGGTTTTCTCGACCTGCCCCTGCAGGTTGAATTTCTTTTGTGTGATAAAAAGATGAATGTTGTTTTGGTAAACAGCTACTTCTACTCTCCCTAGATGGCAAAAAGTTTGATAGACTTTCAAAGAGCCATTTCTCCATTATCAATCTATAATACTTCATATCCCATTCTCATATTTTAAATAAACTATATAATGATGCATCCATGCAGAGAGCAGTAACAGTTAAACCCCATGCCTACCTTCTTCAGAAGGCAATGATTGTTCTGGTAGCGGTGAGGCCATCTCTTCTGAGCCTCCTCATCAGGCACTGCATCACCCACAAAGAAATAGGAACCATCCATGCTATCCACCATTTCAGAATCAGTACAGTGAGTATCCAATGGTTTATTCTCTGGAGCTGAGATCGGTTTATCCTCCGGAGCTGAGGTCACTGTGACCATTGGTAGTTCACAGATAGAGCTACTACTGTTCTCTGCGCTCTTCAAATTCAATGAACATTTCCCTAAGCATATCCTGGGCTGCTTTGCCTTTGGAGGTTGAGATAATGCTGCCTCTACCTCTAGGGGCGTCCCATGGACCGCTTTGTTAGCACTTATTAATCCAGAGTTGTGTAACATAGCATCCACTCTCTCCAAATTGGGCAAGCACTTCTCAGAAGCAAGCTTATGCTTCCTAGGAGGTATACTAGAACTGGCTTTATGCACAGCAGGCACACAATTCATCACTTGCGAAACAGCTGATACCCTGTTGGAATTCACCACCACCTTTGAGGATGATCTAGTCTTCCTTGGAGAAGACGACACTACTTTATTCTTCAAGGACCTTTTACTTACCACTGGTAAAGCCACCACAACATCCGTAGAGGAGCAGTGTATGGCAACAATCTCTGGTGATCCTTGCGGCTTGACCCCATCGGGCAAGTGAACTGGTTTTCCTGAAGAAACAGTAGTCTCCTCAAATAACCTAGCAGATACAGGTTGTTGGCTCCCTTCACTAACGGTGCTCTGCTGAGAAACCGCTAGGCGGTGCTTGGAAGCTCTAGATGATTCTATTTCCTGTTCCAAAGATGCAGCATTTGCTTTGGTCTTGATTGACACTACTTTATTCTTTAAGGACCTTTTACTCACCACCGGTAAAGCCACCACAACATCGGTAGAGGAGGTGTATATGTCAATGATATCTGGTGATCCCTGTGGCTTGACCCCATCAGGCAAGTGAACTGGTTTTCCTGAAGCGACAGTGGTCTCCTCAAATAACCTAGCAGATACAGGTTGTTGGCTCCCTTCACTGGTGCTAATCTGCCGAGAAACCGCTAGGCGGTGCTCGGAAGCTCTAGATGATTCTATTTCATGTTCCAAAGATGCGGCATTTGCTTTGGTCTTGACTGCCATTATCCTCGGAGAACTTCGGAGCGGTGTGCCATCTCCAGTAGCAATATCCGACATACACATGCTGCAGTTAGCAGCATTGTCCCCAGGACGTTCCGTCGCAGCCATATCAATAACTGGCATGGATCCTGATAAAACTTTCAGTAAGGAGGACCAATCGTTGGGACCATCCTCTGCCCCTAAATCAGGGCGATCTGAAGAAGGCAGAGCCGGTGGCGACGGCACTGAGTTGAAGGTGCACTCGAGAGTTCCCTCTTCAAGTATGGCTTCCGAAGAAGCCACTGGTAGCGGCAGCGGAGGCTCCGAGCCGGGGATCACCACAGGCGCACGCTCCTCTAAAGCCACCGGAATTGGGGAGCACGAAGGCGACGGCACCGGTGAAGAAGAATCAGGGCCGGAATGAATCGGCATGACCTCTAGCACGGCTCCCTGGGAAATTGCCGTGGTGGTATCGGAGGCGGCGATCGAAAATTCGGAGAATCCGGCTGCCAGCGTGGGGTTCAGCAGCGTCGTCGTGCACGTGGCCAGGCCCTCGCCGGCGACAACCCCGGTGGACCTCCAGGGCGCGCCGTCCCAGGGCCCTTCCGCGTCGTCCACATCGGCCTCCGCCTCCGGGTCCGGGGCGGCGAATTCCGCGCCGACACCAAACTCCCTCGGCGGCGACCACATGGGCTCCAGCTCCGCTGGGTCGCCGAAGAGGAGCGACCATAGTGGCTCCAGCCCAGCGCTGAAACCCCCCGCCTCGTCGCCCTCCGCCCTGCCGTCGCCGCCCGCCGGAGAACCCTCAGAGGCGGCGGCAGCGGGGCCTGTCGCCAGCGGCGAGGAGGGCGAGGTGGGACCGGGGGGCGGGGGCTCGGGCTCCATGGAGCACGGGGGAGTGGGGACCGGACTGGAGGGCGGATGGAAATGGAGCAACCCTCGAGGAAGTTTGGTGAAGTCAATGGATGCGGCCAGTCGGCTGATGCACTTTCGTGCTATTTTCACGCACGCACGGCACGGGCACGGGCACGTCACGACCGGCTGACTCGCGAGACACTCCAACTCTCGATTTCCATATTCGGCTGCATGCCTACCCCACATGCCAGTGTCCATCCATTTTCAGCATAGGGGATCCACAAATCTTTCTAGATTTATGCAACAATTACAGACTTGTTTAGTTCAAAATTTTTTTGCAAAATAGACACTGTAGTACTTTTGATTATATTTGACAAATATTATCTAATTATAGACTAACTAAGTTTAAAATATTTGTTTCGCTAATTACAGATAAACTATGTAATTGATTATTTCTTTTATTTATATCTAATGTTTTATATATATACTGCAAGATTTGATGTGACGGTGAAACATTTTGCAAAACTTTTTAAGTACTAAAACAAGGCCTACGTTAGTTAGCTCATACTCCTACATCGTACTCTACGTCTCTGCCATAAAACCTCGGCGGCAAATTTAAAGATACACAAGAAAGTGCCGTAAACTGTTTCAACCTCTCCATACGACTCTGTTATATATAACTTGCGAAAATGTTTCCAGCAACAATCAGCACGTTGTGAAGGGACGATCGTATCTCTTTGTAGTGGAACCTGAAACTAATGCGTTTAATGCGTTTATATAAGGCACAATAGTTCGTCAACTATTACTCGAGGTTCAATTTCATCTCTAAATTTTTAAAACAGTTATTTTGGTTCTTAAACTTTAGTTTAGGCTCTATTTTATCCTACAACTATTAAAATGACCGTTTTAGTTCTTAAGTTTAGTATTTTGAGCTCAATTTTATCCATAAACTATCAAAGTGCATTTAACTTTTTATTTTCAACTCAGTTTTGTTTATTCAAAAATAAAATATTATATTTTAAGCATAATTTTATCCATAAATTATCAAAATTATAGATCTGCTATTGTTTTCAATATATCCATGTATTCTTGAAGAATAAATATGTTTGATGTAACTATAATTGCTCCCACAAAATCAATTTAGTTGGATATATATAAATGGTACAATTACAAGGTAACACTAAAAATAACAGCTTGGAATTATGAATGACCATGAAAGAGTTTTTGGATAAATATTATTTCTCTATCTTCAATTGTTGGTGGTGTTGGAGCTAATGATGTGCAATTGTGCAACGTTCCACGTACAACGTAGACGAAGTTGAGGCCTTGTTTAGTTTCTAAATTTTTTCAAGATTTTCTATCACATCAAATTTTTGGACACATGCATGAAGCATTAAATGTAAATAAAAAAGATAACTAATTGCACAGTGTAATTTGCAAGACGAATCTTTTGAGTCTAGTTAATCTATGATTAGACAATAATTATCAAATACGAATGAAAGTGCTACGGTAGCAAAACCCAAAATTTTTCGCGAACTGAACAAGGCCTGAGTTAAAAAATAAAAGTTTAAATAACAAAATACACTTTAATAGTTTTAAAATGAAATTGAGGTCAGAATATAAAGTTTGAGGACTAAAACGACCATCTCTGTAGTTCTAGGATAAAGCTGAACCTAAAAGTATACTTTGAAGACTAAAACAATCGTTTTGAAAATTTAGAAACGAAATTGAGCCTGAAGTAATAGTTGAGAGACCAAAATAACTATTATGTCTTTATATAACAAACAATTAAGCAATTCATATAGGCAATAATTCGTCAGGATCATACCTAGGTTTCTATCCATTATAATGGTAATAGTTATACTCCTTTCGTTTTCTTTACATATCTACGGTCCAAAGTTAAATATTTCTATGTGTGATTATTATTTTAAAAAATCTACATAATTTCACAATGGACTATTATAATAGTAAATCTAAAAATATGAATCTTATATTATCAACCAATATATTTTTTTAAAAAAATAATGATAAAAGAGAATATTTGACTTTGAACAACTAACATCTATATCTCTATCTCTATATCTATCTCTATCTCTATCTAATAGAAAAAGTCTACGTAAACCCCTTCAACTATAGAGGGTAGACTACTTCACTCCCTCAACAATAAAACCATATTTTCTATCACATAAACTTTCTAAAACCGGTCAAATAAACCCTTCAAATGGATCTTAAAGGTGGTTTTGCTATAGTGACAGTGGTTTTGTCTTTTTCTTTTTTTATTTATTTTTACTAAATCTTTCAAAATCATACTAAATTAGAGAAAAATTATAAAATAAAAAAACCAATTTTGTTGAACTTCACGTGAGTAAATCTACGTACTGAACATATAATATTGTATGATTTAGTATAAAGTTTTTGATATAACTTTAGATCTATGCTTTTCTGCAATTAAGTGGAATAATTCATAGATCTAAAGTTACAACAAAGAAGTTATACTAAAGCATACCATATTATATATTAACCGTGTAAATCTACTCATGTGGAGTCAAAAAAATTGAATATTTTTATTTTATTATTTTTATGATTTACTATAATTTTTAAAAGATTTAGCAAAAATAAATAAAAAAGAAAAACATAAAACCACTATCAATGTAGCAAAACCAATGCCCGACATTATCCCCGAGGCGTTCGCGCACTGACCTGGGCTTGTCTTGCTTGCGTGGGGGCTCGGGGTGAACCGCGGCCTCCCGTTCCTCCCGAGGGGGTGCTGCGGGCCATTCGCCATCTAGCTCATGTCGTCGAGACACAGAGCTTTCAGCCTACTATACCGCTGCACACTCCAGGAGCCCGCGAAGCTCATCATGGACCTGCCTCCCCTCCGAAGTAGATGGCTCAGGCATCGTCTGAAGGAGGTTCGCCGCTGCAGCGACATTTTGACTGGCCCTGGTGTAGACTAGGGGTTGTTCACCTCTCTCATCCTCGTTAATGCGACGTTGGACATCGCGGGCTCTAAGACGGGCTTCTCTGTTGTCACTATGGCCTGTCCGCTCTTGTTTGAGGGTGGCTCACAGTTGCTGCAAACACCCACGGTCTTGCTCTAGCTTGACCTCGAGCTCTTGGTGCTGCTGAAGCTCGACCCGTCGGTGGCCCTAAGGAACGGACATCATGGCCCGATTTCTTGGGGGGCCGGCGGACAAAGCCTGCTAGGGTGGTGTATGATCGTCTTGCCTCACAGCAACATCATCCTTTGGCTCTATCTCCTCCATCTCAAGGTGAAAACACTCATGAGAGGGATCATAGTCTCTCCCATCGGGGTCGGAGTAGCCGAAGTAATAGTCGCTTGTGGCGAGGAATCAACATAGAGCCTTAGGGCCACGGAGCTCAAAAAAGTCCGCGTCGACCCATGCATCATTGTCCTTCGTGGAGTCAACATATGTTGAGGCTAGAGTGGTCGCGATGAGGTCGAGGGTGGAGCCACTACTACAACGCAGTGATAAAGTAACACCAACTTGTGTTACTATAGGTTGGAGAAAGTGTTGCTAGCTCTCTTAGTAACATATTTTTTGTGTATTCCAATTGGCCGTGTTACTATAGAATAGTTTATTGTAACACATCTACTTGTCTACAGGAACATTTATTTACTGTTACAATAGTTTTGGAAAATGACTGAATCTTTGTACCCTCATATTGCATCATATTCTTGAAACATGATATTTGGAATAGCAACAGATGGTTTTAACCCAAATTGGAAGTGAAATTCTACCCATAGTTGTTGACCAGTTGTATTAGTACCATACAACCTCCCACCATGGTTATGCATGAAAGCTCTTATGCTCACTCTAATAATCCTGGTTACCCTGGAAAGGACTTCCATATATTTATGCAACCAGTTTATGATGAGCTAAATGAATTGTTTGACACTGGTATGTCTACATATGATGCATCTCGAGATGATAGATTTCAACTTTATGCTACAATATTACATACTGTGAGTGACTACCCTGGGACAGGGATACTGGCACAGTACAGTGCTATGGGACAGTTGGGTTGTGTGTCCTGTGAAGGTGAAACAAGTTCAAGACGCTTAAAGTTCAAGCAATGTTTCATGGGACACCGATGATTTCTACCCACTGGTCATGAGTTTTGTTATGATGCTAGTTTATTTGACAGAACCAAAGACATCGGTTGAGACCTATTTCTTATTCTGGAGTATCTCTTTTGGAAAGGATAAGACTTTGAGAATTCCAAAACCTAGAAGGGTGTTAGTGGCCTATTTAGTTTGTCTTACTAGAATCATAATTTGCTACGACACAATCTTGACTTTATGCATATAGAGAAGAATGTGTGTGAAAATATTTTTGAGACACTTTTAGAAATGGATGGCAAATCAAAGGACAATCTACATGCAAGGAAAGACTTGCAAGAAATGAACATCAGGCTAGATCTACATCCACAAAAAAGGCTAATGGTAAGTATTACTTGCCTCATGCTTTTGTATAACATGTCTAAAGAGGAGAAGCAACAATTTTGTAAAGTCCTTCATGACATAAAAGTTCTAGATGGTTATTCTAGTAACATCTCTAGATGTGTAAATGTTGGTTAAGCAAAAATTTTAGGCCTAAAAAGTCATGACTGCCACATACTAATGCAACAACTTATTCCACTTACTCTGAGAGGTCTTCTCCCCGATGAAGTTACATCTATCTTATTTGATCTTTGTGGATATTTTAGAGAACTGAATGCAAAAGTTCTCCACATTAGTGAACTTGAGAAATTAGAGGACTGAATCATAATGATGTTATATCAGATGGAGATAATATTCCCTCTCCGGCTTTTCACTATCATGGTGCATCTAGTTCTTCACTTAGCAATAGAGACAAAAATAGGTGGTCCAGTATGTTATCGGTCAATGTATTTTGTGGAAATGTATGTTTTCTTATAAAAGAATTAAGATCCATGTGTTGGTACCTTCTCTTTGCATGCTAAATTATAATTTTTATTAATTTATACTAGTTTGTGTAGGTACCTCGGTGATTTGAAGTCAAACATGAGAAATAAAGCTCATCCCGAGGGCTGCATTGCAGAATCAGTTCTTGCAAAAGAGGCTATGCACTTTTGTTCAACATTTCTTGATGGTTTCCACTGTCTAATAGGCTTTCATGGAATAATGATAATGAGGAGTCACTTGGATGCTCTACTAGACATGTATTAACTCTTTTTCCTCATTCTGGGAAACCACTTGGGAAGCCAAGTAGTTATTTCCTGAGAGAGGTTTGGCTAAAGTACAAGCACATAGATATGTGCTTTTCAATTGCTCTGACGTCGATCCATACCTTAGGTAAAAATTGTAAGCTTAAATTTATTTTTTTGCCTCCCATAAATTTTCTTATATTTAAAATGTAGAGCTCATGCTGAAGAGATCATTGGAAATGGTACTGGACATAGAGCCAGTTATAGAGATATTGAGAAAATCCAAAATGAGAAGTTCCACCAATGGTTTACAACTCATGTAAGTACCTTAACTCAAAATGCTTATGTAGCACTAACATGGAGGACTAAACATGTATAATTGTACAGATAATACAATTAGAGAGGAAAAATGGCATTCATGGTATTAAAGATGACATTAGATGGCTAGCTTGTGGGCCAGTTGATGCTGGGAAAAGGTATCGTGCTTTCAACAGTCGAGGTTTCCATTTTAGGCCAAAACGATTGGATAAGGTGACACAAAATAGTGGTGTAGTGCTAACTGCAAAAACATCAAGTTATGCCAGTGCAAGTGATGGTAGGCCAGTTTTAGAAGATGTGACTTACTATGAGAGGATAATTGATATTATTGAGTTAAACTACTCTAGGAATTTTTCTGTGGTACTTTTCAAATGTGAATGGGTTGATGTTATTTCTAAAAGAGGAATAAAGAAGGACAAGTATGGGTACACACTTGTTAATTTCTGAGAAAAGATTGTTCATGAACTGTATATTTTTCCTAATCAAGCCGACCAGGTGTTTTATGCTGATGAGAAATAAAACCCTAGGTGGTCTGTAGTCATGAAGCTGAAACCAAGAGATATATATGACATAGGTTGTGATGAATGGGAAGACGATGTAGAAAATGAGCCATTCCATGTCACACACCTTGCAGATATGTTTAATAATGTAAATGTAAGACATTGAGGGAACAACAGTGGATGCTAGTGGCAATGGATTGAATGATCATAGTTCATGAGGTACAGTACATGGACTCTTTATTGTGCAAGCTCATTTCTTCAATGGTACACGAAGGTTCACTAGAAGGTAAGGAAAATTAACACATTTATTGTGCAATAAATTTTATTATACATCTAATTGTCGTACCATACTTCTGTGCAGTCAGCTTACGTTCTTATTAGGAGAGGGCGGCTCTGCATAAACTGACACCACTAGTACTGTGAGGATGCATGGTGTTTACATGAAAAAATATCATACTAAAGAAAAGGCTACATATTGGATGAATGATTTTATTTGTGATGAATCCTGAATTTTTATTTGATATATGATGTAACTCATTTAAAATATAACTATGGTTTTGTGAGATTAACTTGTTTATGCTAAATTCATGGATTTGTAAGATGAACTTATGATTACTGTGCTTATTATTGTGTCATATGCCAAGAATTTTTGTGGAAATTTTTTATTATGTTTAATATTTTAGAATTTTTATTTGGTCATTGTTCTATAATTTTTATGTCCGGCGGCACCGGCGGCCAGCCAACCAGCAGCCTACTTACCAGGGGGTAGCCACCCTGCTTGCTTGCCTATATGGGCCATGGTGCTACCTGCATCAGTATGTAATGTGCAAAAGAGTAAAAGAAACGTTAAAACAAGCAAAAGGGCAAAAATATTAGTTCATATGCCAAATTAATGGAGGAATACTATAAACGGAGGAAATATACATAATAGCAAGAAAATTAAGTGTCTACCCAAAATTGTAAAGCGTGGTGATTGTATTCCTAAATATGCATTTTTCTCGCGCCGAGGAAACGAGCAAGTGGGAGCATGATTCAAGGATCTCCCGAAACCACTGCACGTGGATGTGTACGCATGAGCACGGGTGCGCGGGAATTGAGCGAGCGAAGCAAAGATCCCAGGTAACAATTGCTCTACGAATCTTTATAACACCTGGACTGTAACAATATTTTGTGTTACTATAGTGCATATATTTGTAACACATTTTATATGTTCCATTTATGTGTTACAATATAATACATTTATGTAACATTTTTCTTGTAACATTAATTTTTTGTTACTAAAATTTTTGTTAGTAACACACTTTTATAAAAAAAGTGTTTTGTGTTACAAGCAAAGTCTGTAACTTTTGACGGTAGATAAGTACTCTTTTTAACCGTCAACCTAGCATGAGAAAGGACTAAAATCAAAATACTATCCAGCTATAGGGGTTCTCACTAACATAATTCCATAAGTTTTGGTGATTGTATATTTCTATAGGGGGTTATCAGAATAAGAACAAAAGAAGATCCACATGTCAGATTTACATAGAGAGAATACATAAAACGTCAACTTAGGAATACACCAGAAGACTCGGGAAGACACCACCTAAAAGGTGGGACCCACCTACCATAGGGCAGGGGTGGGCGCCCCACCTTGTCAGGGGCGGCCGCCCAGAGAGTTCAACCAATCAGGGTGAACCTCGCGGATCCTGCCTCCACCGAATTTGAGGATTAATCTTAAGTGTACGTTTAAGTCGGTTTGATCTAAGGGCTGTGGTGCTTCCTAGGGGCTATAAATACAAGCCTGACCCCCCTGGAGGTGGAGTTCATAATTCTCTGAGAAGATCAAGAGAAGAAGAATTAGACAGAGAGGGGTCCCTCGAATGGATCTGTCTCTATAGGGTTCTTAGCCACCATCTTCTATAGTTCTTTAGCATAACTACATAGGAATAGATCTAGAAGGAGTCAAGTCAACCTTGGAGTCCAAATCTATCTTTAATTCTTGGTAAACTCTTATTCTCTTTATATTTATATTAGTTCTTACTACTATGAATATGACTTTGATCTATTTGATTATATCGGAATTGACTTTATTCTATTTGCTTATGTTCTTAATTATATTGTTATTAGTTTACCTTGATTATATGCTTAGTGTAGTTAGATTAGAATTATGTTTATGCATAGGATCGTATAGCACTTACTCATTAGATTGATTGGTAAGTGGTAAATATTGTGTAGGCATGGTTCCTAGACCGTATTTACCTGCGATTACCCCTTATAGTCTGGAGCTTGAGGTAGATCACGGGAGTGACAGTCCTGTTAAGTCCTTTGTATTCTTTCTCCTAATTATAAGGATTGTAGAGCACCATTATTACAGGGAAGTGATTGCTATGTTCATGATCTTTCTTGCTAATATCACTATGCATAGATATAACCTATTCTTGCGATGATGCTAGGTGTACTTGCACTAATCAAAGTATGCTTTGACAATATAGTTAGAATACTTAGGATTTATTCTTGTAGATTATCCTAATACCATGCTAGTGCTATAGACTTAGAGTAATCTAATTGACATGATTATCATGTTTATCTTATGGCTATGAATTCTTATTTATCATTTGTCACTTATTATTCATATTCATATATTTATCTTATGTGACACTTGCCCTACATGAGAGATAGATAAAAGACATGGTTAAGGTCTCCATGATTACATGCAGTGCTTATTGCGCATTATCCATTACAAGTCTCTTCCTAGTGGTAAAAATATAAATAATGATACCTGGAATACTCTTGGTTAAAATGCTACATCGGTATTACCTATGCTTGTGGATCCTTTATTTATTTATTTCCTTGAAAACATATAGATTTAATACCAGCACTTCTACATCATGTTAGAGATGACAACCTAGCTTAAGTGATGTTAAGTAATTTGACGCCATTGCTAGGGATAGGTTTAAGAGTCTATTTTTAGTAGTTGTGTTAAGAAGTGTCAACAAGCATTTTTGGCGCCATTATCGGGGAAGGTGAAAGCATCAAAGGATAATGAGCATCACTGCATCCACTCATAAATTAAGCACCATCCACCCTTCTCACTCATGCAACTTTACCCTTGTCTTTTTGTCTATTTTTATCAATGTAGGGTAATGTATGAATAGGTTTGATCTCCCAAATAACTTCATTGATAATCCAGAGACATTGATCAAGAAGATGAAGGCTAAGTTGAAAAGGAATCAATCAACATCATCAACATATCAGCTTGCCAATCCTCCTGAGTCAGAAGATCAACCTACTCAAAGTTTGACACCAGAGATTGACGTCATGGCTGACAAGTCACTTTGTGAGTTCTCAGCTCCCACTACGGCCAACATCTGTACTGGACCAGCTGTGGACATTAATGGGTCATTTGAGCTCAAGCCAGTGCTAATCAACATAGTGCAAACAAGCCAGTTCTATGGGAAGGCCCATGAAGATGCTAGTGCTCATCTCCAACACTTTGTGGAGATAGCACTTTCACTATCAAGGATGTCTCTAGAGATGCTATATTACTTCGCCTTTTCCCATTCTCACTCTTGGGGAAAGCGAAGCAGTGGTTCTACATCAACAAGGAGAAGAATACTACGTGGGCATTGTTGGGTAATTTAAACGCAAACAGAAAAATCCGCAAGCGCACGGATACCGATGTAGCCTTCACCCGGGAGTATTCCAGAGTATCGATTTTCCACAGGGAACGTGAGTGTACTAATTAAGATTCAAGATCTCCCAAAGATAACTTATATAATTATTTTTAGTGGGAAGAGAGGAAGTTTCCTGAGAGTTCTCTAGTTGATCTAAGAATTACTTCAAGATTAGCTATTTCAGGACATCAGAGCACTAACCATAGAAAGAGATGAGAAGGGGGCTAGGAAGGTCTGACTACGGTCCTACAAACACCGATCCGAACGAGGTGGAATACATCGACCGTTAGGGCTGTCACTACCCTAGGGCTACCACAACAATCCACAGGATTGGGTGCAATTCCAGGTAATTGCAAGACTAAACACCACGTCTAATCTATTAATTACTACTCTAATGTTTCAAAGATTAGAGCACTTGATGCAAGCGGGAATCCAATAAATAACTTGAATGTAAATAAAAGTAATTAAAGAACTCAGGAATTATGAATTGAAGAACCTGGAGAACGATGAAGAACGAACCAGTTGCTGCAAAAGTACAATGTTGAGGAAGATCTGACAGATCCGGCTCCTCCTCCTCCGCTCTCCTCTTCTCTCTCCCTATTTTCTAGATTACAACTAGAACTAACTAGAACTAGAAAACTAGAACTAGATGAACTAGAACTAGAACTAGATGAACTAGAGGGATCCTCTCTACTTGGATGAAGAATTGAAACCCTAACTTTGATTCTGTAGAAGAGGTATGATCTCCAGGGGCCAGGGGGCTTGCTTATATAGTCTTTTCAGATGAATTTGGGCCGTCGGATCAAACCGACATTAATCGCACGGTTTTCCTTGATCCATTAGGTCGGTGGAGCATAATCCCCGAAACGTGTCCTGATTGGACTCTGTGTGAGGGCGGGCGCCGAGGAGAGTAGGACGGGCGCCCTGCCCTGAGCCCTCTCGGCCTCCGCTTCGTTCCCGTGGCTTCTGGAGTCCTCTAGATGATATAAAATTGTTTGGCACGTTAATATCTCTATGTAAACCCGACGTGTGGGCCTTTCTTCCGTATTTCCTGATAACCCCCTGCAGAAATAGACAAACACCAAAACTCGTGGAATTCTGTCAGATAAAACCATAAGTCTAGGTGTTGGTTGCATTTGGATCCTTTTCCATGATTAATTGATGGTTAAATATGAGCATTAAGGACCGTCAACAAGCTCCCTCAAGCTTAAACTTTGCTCGTCCCTGAGCAAAGATGAACTCAAGAGCTTCTGCAGTGGTTTCATGCCTTAAAGATACACATGCGTTCAAACAAGATCTCATCTTTGGGTTAGGGTAACTGTTAAGATTTAAACTTACTCATTTTACCTTCCATCATGGGGCTTGCAACCGTCACTTGTGTCTTGAGCAGTTAAAAGATAGAATGGTCTAGTCAAGCGCCATGTCTCTTATTCTTGATCAACTATAACTCTGGAGTTTTTGCAGATTTTCAAAATAAAACTCAGAGATTCCTTGTATGACTCTCTCTAGTCTCTCTTTTGTGGTATTTCTGGATCCTTACCAAGGCAGTCATGGTGTATACCTTCTCTCAAAGTATGTGGTATTTTTGGTATGAGGCATAGTGGCATTGCTTTCTCTCTCACCCTACTCTAATAAGGTTTTGATATCTGGAGCTCATAGGTGGGAGACAGCTAATACATACTTACAAGACATTTATTGCATAGTCAAACCATGGATCCAGAAGAACAAGTCAATAAGTCAAATCAAGATGTGCATGTGTGGCGAATGAATGATGCATGGTAATGATGATGATAACAATGGTGAAAGTCTAATTCTACTTGTGCTCTTTTGAGGGGATACATATCTTTCTTGCTCTTTGGAGCTTTTTGAGGGGGAATGAGATGCTCTATATTTTCTTTTTCTTTTTCTTTCAGGTGGGTATCTTGTACCTCTAATTCTACTGTCGAACACTTGTCCATTTTTACCTCTCGTCTCACTTTTTTTTTCTTCGAGGTTCCGGGCACTTGCCCCTTTTTATTTCCTCATATTTCTTCTTCTTTTTTTATTTTTTTTAGAGCACTCATCTCTTGAAATAATATAGCAAGTGGTAGTAACCAAGATAACTTGAGCATTTATTTCATAGAGAATAATAGGGATGGAATAATGTTTTTGGCTATTCTCTCCTAGATAGGAGTAGAATAATTTTGGGTGAATTTGGAGATGGAAATGAGTGGATGTATGTGGATGCGTACTTCCGGAGTAGAAGCAGCATGTATGAGTGAACGTGCAAGTGAATCTTGATTTAACCACATGACAAGCTCTTAAGGGTCTAAACAGCTTGACCACACTTAATGCTCATAAGCAGTAAAAAGTAAATGTGTGGCTCAAAGTCTAGCAAGCTTGTATATATGGCTGTGATAGGATTTTAAACTCTCATCATACAGGAACTCATCATGCAACATTTTAAAGATTTTCAAAGATAAAATTCTCCAGAATTCTAGCATCTCTAGTAACAGATAAACAGCAGCTCAACCTTCCCATATCGTATCCGTTAACAATTAGACTTTAGATCAAGTACTCTCCCCACAAGTCAGGTTTAGATCAAATCTTAATTCATAACAGTCAAGCCTAAACTTGAGAGAGATTTCAATTTTGAGAACTAGTCATGACAGAGCAACTATTCATCATTTCCATGTGAGAGCTTATCATGAGAGTTCATAGCAAACTTTATTTATTTATTTATTTAGCAAACTAAACAACGCAGAATCTTTATTTGGGTTTTCATGATTATGCATCTTTTTATTATTTGAGTAAAGTATAAATGTGAGTAGAAACACTTAGCTAGATAAATGGGAGTGCTCTCCCCCAAGCTGGATTTTGACGTAATTTCTCCTGATGTAGCTAGCAGGTGGCGGAGGTTTATTTGAATGTCGACAGCACCCTGACAGCGATTAGGATGTCCTCCGTCTGCTAGTCTTCTTTGATCCTTGAATTGTGCGGAGCTCAAATAGACAACAAAGCTTTGTGGAACTAATTAAGTGTTAGCATAAATATCTAGCCTTTATCATGTTGAGCCTCCTCAATAAATGTTATACTCTTTGGTAGGATCATAAATTTATTTTTATATTTTCATTTTTATAGGATAGGAATATATTTATTTTATGTTTATGCCACCACAGTGAATGTACTTATGGGTTTTATGCCATGAGCATACTCACATGGGGCTTACTATTTTTAACATTTTCATTTCCTTTTCAAGATGATATGAACCTGATTAACTAAGCAAACTATTTTAAATAATTGAAAGGAAAAGGATAATTACCAAGTTTACCTCTTGGCAAGGCGTTTGGTGTTTTTAAGTCCTCCGAACGGGACTCTCCGTTTTCTCAATCGTCCTGGGATTCGCTGGATGGCGTAGTCGGTGGTTCCGGCGGCGCCTGCTCTTCGTGTATAACTATCTTCTCTCTCCACACCTGACTCGGTGCTACGGTCTCCTTAGGACAGTTCTGTTCAAGTTGTATGTCTTCAAACCTTACCACTTCTCCTTCGTAGTCTGCCCATCCGTCCTTGATGATTTGCCTCCTCTGGTTGGGGTTGCGTCATCTTCTTCTTGTCCTGACCTGCTTAGAGTCTTCAACTATATAGTTAGGGTCAGTAAAACAGTGGCGTACCTTCTCAGAGGGGAAGTGCATGTGGACTTCTCTGGTTCCAATGTATATGATTGCTTTAACGGTGCTAAAGAACGGTCTTCCAAGGGTGATGGGTGGATTGTACTCGTCTTCTCCCATGTCAATAACCTTAAAATCATCTGGAGCTGAATGTATGTCAGTTTTAGTGGCATGGTTCCGAATAGGAGTTGATAGGTGACTGCGGCCATTATGTTCACGCCTGACCCGATGTCGCAAAGCATCTTCTAGAAGTTGTATCCATTAATGGAGCACTGGATGCTTGGCATGCCTGGGTCGTCCTTTTTGGTCAGGAACGGTGACTTAAATAGATGATCTTGACCTCCTTGAACTGCAGTGACCATCTTAGCTGACTCGGTCCACACTTGCTTGTTCCTGTTCCTCCTGTTGGTCCTCTTCCTTGGTTCATGTCGGGAATGCTCTGAGATTTGTGTAGTCTTGTTCTTGAAGGAAAACGTCTCCTTCCTTCCCTTTATGTAGAAACTGATCTTGGCAGCACTAGCGTAGATGACAGCTCCTGAGGTGTTCAGGAATGGCCTCCCTAGGATGATGGGTGCCCTCTCATCAGTACCAGTCTCTATCACCACGAAGTCTGCTAGAGTGTATAAGGTACCAACTCGGACGTAGAGGTTCTTCAATATTCCCTTTTGGAAACATAGTGTCTGATCTGCAAGCTGCAAATACATGGTTGTTTCTCATAAAGGATGTGTAAAGAATTTTTCATAGAGTACCCTTGGCATAATGTTGACGCTGGAGCCAAGGTCGCAGAGTGCTTCTAGGAAGTCCACCATGCCGATGGAGACCGGGATGACGGGGCGTCCTGGATTGTCTCTCTTGACCGGCAGAAGGTCAGTAATTACTTTCACAACGGGGTTACTCCAGTAGTTACGTCCTCAAGCATCTCAGGGCAGTGATTGCCTGAGTGTCCAGTATCTTCAGTGTGTTTGTGCTCGTAGATCTAGGTTCTCACTTGGTGGAGTCTGGGAGTTGAAAAACTCTTTCATATTTTGCTCAAAGTGTACCTGCTCATAGAGACAAGGCAGAGATCAAGTGTATGGGCCCTGTTGGTGGAAAACACCAACAGAACCAAAAATGTATTTGTTCTTCTCTAACCTTTAGCATAGTGAGCAAGACAAAGTTGATGGATAATAAGATCATGAGTATAACATTTAAAACAATTGTCAGATCAGATCACTCAACCTAATGGAAAGATAATCTATCTATATTTATGTTGTTTTTTTATATATCTTCCAAAGATTGAGTGTGCAACATTTTACCTCATATGATTAGGAGTGTGGGATCACAAAGGTGGAAGGACTAAACATATTGAATCGATTGGATTGGTTAATCTAGAGTTGTAAATCATACATGTTTGTCTCTTTTATTCATGTGAACACCAGAACCAATGAGAAGCTTATAAAAAGTGATAGTCAAGTACCTTAAGATGTTACCTTACTTGAAGAGTGATGGTACAGTATCACCTTGTGGAAGCTTGAAAGGTCCTAATATGGCTAGAGGGGGGGTGAATAGCCTATTTAAAAATTCTACAAACTCACTAGAGCAAGAGGTTAGTAAATAACAAAGCGAAGCTTTTTGCTCTAGCTCTAATGGGGTGATTGCAAGCCACCTATCCAACAATTCTAGTTGATATAATCACTAGGCACTCAAGAGCTATGTCACTACTTACAATAGAAAGCTACCTAAAGTTTCTATACAAATAAGTACGCTACTCTAGTTTGCGGGAATGTAAAAGAGTGGATGAGATAATTATACCACCGAGTAGGGGATGAACCAATCACCAATATAAACAATCAAGCACCGGGAGAATGTCAATCAAACACAATTGAAACACCGATTTTTCTCCCGAGGTTCACGTGCTTGCCGGCACACTACGTCCCCGTTGTGTCGACCAACACTTGGTGGTTCGGTGGCTAAGAGGTGTAGCACGAACCTCGTCCTCACTAGGACACCACAAGAACCTACCCACAAGTGAGGTAACTCAATGACACGAGCAATCCACTAGAGTTACCTTTCGGCTCTCCGCCGGGGAAGGTACAAGACCCCTCACAATCACCGAGAGATGGCCACGAACAATCACCAACTCGTGCCAAAACTCCTCCGCTGCTCCAAGCCGTCTAGGTGGCGGCAACCACCAAGAGTAACAAGAAAACCGCAGCTAAAACGATCCCCAAGTGCCACTAGATGCAATCACTCAAGCAAATGCACTTGGAATCACTCCCAATCTCACAAAGATGTTTAAACTAAGAAGGAGATGAGTGGGAGGTGTTTGCTTAGGCTCACAAGAATGTCAAGTATGCTAGAATGCCAAGGGAGTGAGCCCCAAGCCGGCCAAACACGTATTTATAGCCCCTCAAACAAATAGAGCCGTTGGCTCTTTCACTGGGCGAAATACGGGGTCACCGGACGCTCTTAAAGGGGCACCGGACGCTCAACACCAGCATCCGGTGCTCCAACGTCAGCCGTGTGTCAGAGTCTAACGGTAACCTGCAGAGCACCGGACGCTGAGCAGGCGGTGCACACCGGACCCGTGCGCAGAGAGCTCCGCAAACTCGCAGGGTCACCGGACGCGAGCCACCAGACCGTCCGGTGCTCACCGGACTCACACCCAGAGAGGGTCGCAAAAAGCCCGCACACCGGACGCTCCCCACCGGACGCTCCAAGCTGCGTCCGGTGCCTATCGTCCGGTGCCTAACCCTAACCGAGTCAGGCTGCCTGCTCACCGGACGCACAGGAACAGCGTCCGGTGCTTCTGAGTCAGCGTCCGGTGAGTGTTCCTCAGCGAGAAAACACTCCCGCGACTTCTCCAAATTTCCCACCGGCGCAATAGAAAATATGCACTTCATTTTCTCGAAAAGCGCCGAATCCCGCCTCGCAAGCTCGGCCTCCTTCTCAAAGTGTGCCAACACCACAACGTGTGTACACCAACAAGTGCACGTGTGTTAGCATTTTCACAAACAATTTCTTCGAAGGAGTTAAGTTAGCTCACTAGGTTCTAAATGCATGCACATGAACAATGACACCTAGTGGCACTTGATAACCGCTTAGCCAAAGAATTCCCCTCTTTATAGTACGGCTATCTATCCTAAATGTGATCACACCCTCTATGGTGTCTTGATCACCAAAACCAAAACCCTAAGCAATACCTTTGCCTTGATCTCCATAGGGTTTTGTTTTTCTCTTTCTTCTTTTCCAAGTTGAGCACTTGATCATCTTGTGGTCATCACCATCATCACCATGATCATCACTTGCTCCATCACTTGGCATGTACCAACCTCATTAAGTCTACACACACTTAGTATAAAGGTTAGTACTAGGGTTTCATCAATTATCCAAAACCAAACTAGGGCTTTCAATCTCCCCTTTCTTAGCGGTTGTGCATCGTGTTTGTGACACCCTCCATGGATCATCTCTTGTGAGTTATGCCTTCCTTGTATAAATTGTTAACCTTCATGCGTCTCTCTCTTTGTCTCCAATGTGAGTTTATCTCAGGACTTCCCAGGTCAATATTGAAAGTTTTCCTACAGGGGTTAGTCCAACAAAATATCCAATATCTACTATAGCATACTATCGGCTCAAAGATCAACCTAGACACCATGTCTAATTTGATTTAGGAGGACATTTTAACCTAAGCATCATGCTTAATTTAAACTCCCTTGGAAGTAAGATCATCAGCCCTAAACTAAGCACCATGCTTAATTAAGAGATAAATGAAACTACTCCAAACCTAGACATATACTAAAGCAAATAAAGGTAGCATGAGAGCATTTATAGAGATCTACTCAAGTGGAGATGAAGTAATGTGATTAGTATTTAACAAATTGAGCATGTCTCAAAGGTAGGGACAACCAACATAGCAACATGGCAAAGGATGTTTTTAATGTAAAGTACTCCCTCAAGCTTAATTTTTGCAAAATTCAAGTTTGGATGAATTTAATTCAATGTTGTATGATGATTGGTTGGACATACCTTGTGCTTGTCATTCATCTGATCTTCTTGCTCCAATCCTGGAAAGGTTAGTGACAAGAATACCCGAAGGAATTTTTTTACAATTATCCTTATATGGTCAATACACAAGGTAAGGTTGCAAATAATTAAAAGCTCATGTTATGATCTGATGAGTGCTTATTTTAGGACACTAAGCTTGTCCTTGGGAAACCATCAATTGATGTCGGCGAAGTGGTTTCCCCTCCAATGCTGACCTATATCAAGATCAACTCAATGAGATCTGCAAAAATTATTATAGACATATGCATCGACAACCGCCCTTTTAAAGTTTTTATAAATAGAAAGGAAGAGGGGGTTGGAGATCTCGAATGTGGTGATGTTGGAGAGACCAATGGATTGTGAAGATATTACATATGAGCATGGAGTAAATGAAGTGGCTATGAAATAAATTCCATGCTCATTAATGTTTGGAGTGAAATCCATGTGGTATGGTGAAAATGGTAAGGTGAGTGTGGTAAAAAGAGGAAAAGAAAAAGGATACACGGACGACTTGGTTCGAAACTAGCACAGCTACCGTTCCCCGGCAACGGCGCCAGAAAGCTTGTTGGGTATTTTAAACGCAAACAGAAAAATCCGCAAGCGCACGGATACCGATGTAGCCTTCACCCGGGAGTATTCCAGAGTATCGATTTTCCACAGGAAACGTGAGTGTACTAATTAAGATTCAAGATCGTCCAAGGATAACTTATATAATTATTTTTGGTGGGAAGAGAGGAAGTTTCCTGAGAGTTCTCTAGTTGATCTAAGAATCAAGAATTACTTCAAGATTATCTATTTCGGGACATCAGAGCTCTAACCACAGAAAGAGATGAGAAGGGGGCTAGGAAGGTCTGACTACGGTCCTACAAACACCGATCCGAACGAGGTGGAATACGTCGACCGTTAGGGCTGTCACTACCCTAGGGCTACCACAACAATCCACAGGATTGGGTGCAATTCCAGGTAATTGCAAGACTAAACACCACGTCTAATCTATTAATTACTACTCTAATGTTTCAAAGATTAGAGCACTTGATGCAAGCGGGAATCCAATAAATAACTTGAACGTAAATAAAAGTAATTAAAGAACTCAGGAATTATGAATTGAAGAACCTAGAGAACGATGAAGAACGAACCAGTTGCTGCAAAAGTACAATGTTGAGGAAGATCCGACAGATCTGGCTCCTCCTCCTCCGCTCTCCTCTTCTCTCTCCCTATTTTCTAGATTATAACTAGAACTAACTAGAACTAGAACTAGAACTAGATGAACTAGAACTAGAACTAGATGAACTAGAGGGATCCTCTCTACTTGGATGAAGAATTGAAACCCTAACTTTGATTCTGTAGAAGAGGTATGATCTCCAGGGGCCAGGGGGCTTGCTTATATAGTCTTTTCAGATGAATCTGGGCCGTCGGATCAAACCGACATTAATCGCATGGTTTTCCTTGATCCATTAGGTCGGTGGAGCATAATCCCCGAAACGTGTCCTGATTGGACTCTGTGTGAGGGCGGGCACCGAGGAGAGTAGGGCGGGCGCCCTGCCCTGAGCCCTCTCGGTCTCCGCTTCGTTCCCGTGGCTTCTGGAGTCCTCTAGATGATAGAAAATTGCACGGCACGTTAATATCTCTATGTAAACCCGACGTGTGGGCCTTTCTTCCGTATTTCCTGATAACCCCCTGCAGAAATAGACAAACACCAAAACTCGTGGAATTCTGTTAGATAAAACCCTAAGTCTAGGTGTTGGTTGCATTTGGATCCTTTTCCATGATTAATTGATGGTTAAATATGAACATTAAGGACCGTCAACAGGCATTATGTTCCACCAATTTCCTGGCGAAGTTCTTTCCCACAGGCAAGACTGTTGATGTAGATAAGTACTCTTTTTAACCGTCAACATAGCATGAGAAAGGACTTAAATCAGGATATTATCTAGCTATAGGGGTTATCACTAACAGAATTCCACAAGTTTTGGTGGTTATCTATTTCTGCAGGGGGTTATCAGAATAAGAACAAAAGGAGGTCCACATGTCAGATTTACATAGAGATATTACATGAAACATCAACTCAAGAATACTCTAGAAGACTCAAGGAGGTAAACCTGCAAAGTGGGGCCAAGTTGGTAGCCACATAGGGGCGCCCGCCCCACCTGGCATGGGCGGCCTCCTGGGGCTCTAATCCAATCACAGCCAACCTCGCGGATCCTACCTCCACTACCTTTGAAGAGTAATCTTGAGTGCACGTTTAAGTCAGTTTGATTCAAGGACTGTGGTGCTTCCTAGGGGGCTATAAATACAACCAGGACCCCCTAGAGGCGTCTCCTTCATTAGCTACATCTACAATAGAAATTAGGGTTTCATCTAGTAGAGAAGTAGAGGTCCCTCTAGTTCATCTAGTTCTAGTTGTCTAGTTGTCTAGTTGTATCTAGAAAATAGGGAGAGAGGAGGAGAGAGCTAAGGAGGAGCCAAATCTATTGGATCTTCCTCAACATTATACTGTTGCAGCATCTAGTTTGTCATTCAGCAATCTCCAGGTTCTTTAATTATTATTATTTCTAAGTTCAGTTCTTACTTAATTCTTGCTTTATTATACTTACTAGATCTCCACTTGTATTGAGTACTCTAGTTATCCTAGGTAATTAGAGTAGTAAACGCTAGCATAGATGTGGTGTCTAGACTAGAGGTTACCTGAGTTTGTGCCCAATCCCACGGTTAGTTGTGGTAGCCCCATGGGTGACAGCCCTGTTAGGCCTTTGTATTCCACCATGTTCAAATTGGTGTTTTGTAGAGCTTTTTGGCAGCCTTTCCCCGACTACTTTCTTCCCATTCTCTTTCAAGAGTCGGAAAGGTACTGTTGCTCCACAGTAAGTATAGTATAGTAAGCCTGATCTTGATCACCCAATCAACTTAGAAAACTCTAGAAGGTTCCTCTCTACCCACCAAAAATATATATTTCTTCTCTTACCTTTATCTTTGGACAGCCTTGATTCTCTAGTACACTTCACGTTCCCCGTGGAAATTCATACTCTGGAATACTCCCGGGTGAAAGCTACATTGGTATCCATGCGCTTGCAGATTTTTCTGTGTGCGTTTAAAATACCCAACAAGCTTTCTGGTGATATTGCTGGGGAATGGTAGTTGTGCTAGTTTAGAACCAAGTTCATCTGTGTATCCTTTTTCTTGTACCACCATTGTCACCTCACCACAAACTCCACCAACCAAATGGATTTCACTCCTATCTATAAATTGTTTGCTCCAAAGGGCGACTTGTTGGAGCCTCTAGCATCATCACACCCCATTCTTATAGATGGCTATGAGCTTCGTCCTACTCTTATAGCCATGGTTCAGGAGCAATCCTTCTCTGGGTTAGTAGACGAAGATCCATACACCCACCTCAGGGAATTCAAGCAATTGTGTTCTTGTCGGACTATTGCTGGCACAACACAAGGGACCATTAAATGGAAATTATTTCCGTTCTCCCTTTTAGGAAGAGCGAAACAATGGTATGCTCATTCTGTAGGAGGCCTAAATGGAAATTGGGAGGAACTTTGACAAAATTTTTGTCTTGCTTTCTTCCCTCTTTATAAAATTGTTGACCTTAGAATCGAAGTTCTTCCATTCCAACAAAAAGAGAAGGAGACACTTGGAGCAGCTTGGGCTAGATTCTCAAGCCTTACCAATTCTAGTCCAAACCTTGCCTTGCCTGACCATCTCCTACACTATCACTTTTATCGTGGTCTTAACAAGGAAGCTGATCTACCCCTTGACATTGCTTCAGGAGGTTCATTCTTGCATAAACTCGTTAGTGAAGGGAAAGCCATTCTTGAGAAAATCCTTGAAAACACCCCTTACACTGACATCTTTGATGAGTTTCCTGAAGAAGAAAACAAAGTCGAGCCAAGCCCTGACCAACAAGAGGAGATTCATGCAACCGAATATGAAATAAAATCAAATCCTTCTAATTATTTAGTTGCTAAAGAATCCCCCACTATGGGAACACAACCCACACTAGAAGATGATGAGCCCCATCCTTCCACATTCCTCCCTAAAATTGAGGATGGTCTTTTTGAAGATTTTGGGAAGGCCTCAAATCTTCCACTTCAAGTGAAGCCTCTAGTGTACCCTACATCATTTGAGGATGGCGATGGTCTACCTAATGGTCCCTTATTAATGGAACACATCAAAGGACTCTCAGCCATAATGAGCCGTGAGTGGTTGGCAGAAATGGAGTTATCCATTGAGGTAGCTCGAATCACTGCCCCCTTAGAGACTCTTTCTTGCACCCTTATGAAGACAACCACAGAGGCTAAATATAGTCCTACTGTTGGAATGAATATTATTTCTAAGGCTTTGGCGGAAGAACTTTGCCCCAACAAGTCCTTGATCCCATCTTATAAGCTTTTAATGACTCCACCTGAAGTTACTTTAGAAAGTTATGGGGTCATGAGGTCTATACCTTTGCGCATAAGATGCTATGCGTATCATCTAGACTTTCACATCTATGACATCCCAGACATATCCATCTTAATTGGCGTACCCTTAGGAACACTCTTTCGAGAGCGACCAAGATAGGGTCTCTTGAATTTAAAGTTGGGAAACTCTACTGTCAATGTTTCACTTGCACGATCACATAATGCGATAGTAGAACCCAAGCCTAAAGAAGGCCATATTGAGGAAGTCTTAATGGCATCTCTAGAAGACATGGCCTAGCCTCAGTTTGATACTGAACAGTTCATTGAAGAAGAGGAAGGGCTAGCAGAAACTATTGAGCTAGATCCCCTAGAGATGCCTCCACCCTCAATTGAGCTAAAACCTCTTCCTCCTAGCTTGAAGTATGTCTTTCTCAATGACAATCCAGAAACTCCTGTTATCATTAGTGACAAGCTTTCCCCACGATGAAACACATAGGCTTGTCACTGTCCTAGAAAGACATAGGTCAGCTATAGGCTACTCACTCCATGACCTCAAAGGGATCAGTGCTGCTATTTGCACACATAGTATTCCTACGGATCCCGATATCCCCCCATCAAGAGAACATCAACGTAGGCTTAACAATGCTATGCGGGAGGTTGTTAAGAAAGAGGTCCTTAAGCTTATACACGTAGGTGAAAGCCCTAGTTTGGTTTTGAATAATTGATGAAACCCTAGTACTAACCTCTATGCTAAGTGTGTGTAGACATAATGAGGTTGGTACATGCCAAGTGATTGAGCAAGTGATGATCATGGTGATGATGGTGATGACCACAAGATGATCAAGTGCTCAACTTGGAAAAGAAGAAAGAGAAAAACAAAACCCTATGGAGATCAAGGCAAAGGTATTGCTTAGGGTTTTGGTTTTGGTGATCAAGACACCATAGAGGGTGTGATCACATTTAGGATAGATAGCCGTACTATAAAGAGGGGAATTCTTTGGCTAAGCGGTTATCAAGTGCCACTAGGTGTCATTGTTCATGTGCATGCATTTAGAACCTAGTGAGCTAACTTAACTCTTTCAAAGAAAAATGATTGTGAAAATGCTAACACACGTGCACTTGTTGGTACACACTTTATGGTGTTGGCACACTTTGAGAAGGAGGTGGAGTTTGAAGGGTAGAGAGAGGATGGGTTCCTCTCTCCCTCCCGCCGAGCTTGCGAGGCGGGATTCGGCGCTTTTCGAGAAAATGAAGTGCATATTTTCTATTGTGCCGGTGGGAAATTTGGAGAAGTCGTGGGAGTGTTTCTCGTTGAAAAAACACTCACCGGATGCTGGCTTCTGGAGCACCGGATGCTGCGTCTGAGCGTTCGGTGCAGACAGTGCCTGGCCCAGTTAGGGTAAGGCACCGGACGATAGGCACCGGACGCTGGCTTGAGCGTCCAGTGGTACGCGTCCGGTGTGTGGGCATTTTGCGACCCTCTCTGCGCATGAGTCCGGTGAGCACCGGACGCTAAGGGTGCGTCCGGTGGCTTGCGTCCGGTGACCCTGCAAGTTTGCGGAGCTCTCTGCGCACGGGACCGGTGTGCACCGGACGCGTCCGGTGCTAACTTGCTCAAGCGTCCGGTGCTCTGCAGGTTACCGTTAGACTCTGACACGCGGCTGACGTTGCAGCACCGGACGCTGGTGTTGAGCGTCCGGTGCCCCTTTAAGAGCGTCTGGTGACCCCGAGTTTTGCACAGTGAAAGAGCCAACGGCTCTATTTGTTTGAGGGGCTATATATACGTGTTTGTCCGGCTTGGGGATGACACTCTTGGCATTCTAACATACTTGACATCCTTGTGAGCCTAAGCAAACACCTCCCACTCATCTCCTTCATAGATTAAACATCTTTGTGAGATTGGGAGTGATTCCAAGTGCATTTGCTTGAGTGATTGCATCTAGTGGCACTTGGGGATCGTTCTAGCTGCGGTTTTCTTGTTACTCTTGGTGGTTGCCGCCACCTAGACGACTTGGAGCAGCGGAGGAGGATTGGCACGAGTTGGTGATTGTTCGTGGCCATCTCCCGGTGATTGTGAGGGGACTTGTACCTTCCCCGGCGGAGAGCCGAAAGGTAACTCTAGTGGATTGCTCGTGTCATTGAGTTACCTCACTTGTGGGTGGGTTCTTGTGGTGTCCTAGTGAGGACGAGGTTCGTGCTACACCTCTTAGCCACCGAACCACCAAGTGTTGGTCGACACAACGGGGACGTAGCGTGCCGGCAAGCACGTGAACCTCGGGAGAAAAATCTTGTGTCTCCATTGTGTTTGTTGATTGGATTTCTCCCGGTGATTGAACTTCATAATATTGTGATTGGTTCATCCCCTCTACGTAGTGGTATAAAGATCAAACTCTCTCTTACTTTCTTGCAAACTAGAGTAGCTTACTTCTTGTATAGAAACTTTAGGTAGCTCTCTAGTGTAAGTAGAGACTTAGTTCTTGTGTGCATAGTGATCATAGCAACTAGAATTGTTGGGTAGGTGGCTTGCAAACACCCCATTAGAGCTAGAGCAAAAAGCTTCGCTTTATTATTTACTAACCTCTTGCTCTAGTATTTTTGTAGAATTTTTAAATAGGCTATTCACCCCCCCTCTAGCCATATTAGGACCTTTCAGTAGGGATTATTTATCTCGTTCCATATAGTGAGTGGGTTAGCCCTGTCCAAATAGTGCCAAAGAAAGGAGGAATGACAGTTGTTGAGAATGAGAAGAATGAACTCATTTCTCAATGTATCGTCACTGGGTGGTGGATGTGCATAGATTATCAGAAGCTTAACAAGGCTATAAAGAAAGATCACTTCCTGTTACCGTTCATCAATGAGATGTTGGAACGGCTTGCAAAGCACTCTGTCTTTTGTTTCCTTGATGGGTATTCTGAATATCACCAAAGCCCGATCCACCCTGATGACAAAAGTAAGACCACTTTCACATGCCCATATGGAACTTACGCATATCAACGAATGTCGTTCGGATTGTGTAATGCTCTAGCTTCTTTCCAATGACGCATGATGTCTATTTTCTCTGACATGATCGAGAAAATCATGGAGGTGTTCATGGATGACTTCACTGTCTATGGTACAACCATTGATGACTGTTTGGAGAATCTAGACAAAGTCTTACAAAGATGTGAAGAAAAGTACTTAGTGCTGAACTAGGAAAATGCCATTTTATGGTTCAAGAAGGAATAGTGCTAGGACACAAGGTGTTTGAATGTGGGACAGAAGTGGATAGAGCAAAGATAGAAGTTATTGAACAACTCCACCTCCCACAAATGTGAAAGGAATCCGAAGCTTTCTAGGCCATGCGGGGTTCTGTAGGCGCTTTATCAAAAACTTTTTTGAAATCACTAGACCCCTCACTAGACTATTGGCTAAGGATGCACCTTTCATCTTTGACAATGAGTGCTATGAAACTTTTCAAACCCTCAAACAAGCACTCATTTCAGCTCAAATTATCCAACCACCTGATTGGACGCTATGTTTCGAAATCATATGTGATGCTGGCAACTCTGTTGTTGGTGTCGTTCTTGGCCAAACAAAGGATAAAAAGCACTATGCTATATCCTATGCTAGCAAAACCTTGACTGAACCACAACTCAATTATGCTACCACTGAAAAAGAGCTGTTGGCAGTTGTCTTGCAGTAGACAACTTTAGATCTTACTTAGTTAGAGCAAAGGTAATCATTTATTCAGACCATGCTGCTCTTAAATACCCGCTCACTAAGTAAGATGCTAAACCTCGGTTGACCTGCTAGATTCATTTACTCTAAGAATTTGATATAGAAATAAAAGATAAGAAAGGAGTAGAGAATTCAATAGTCGATCACTTGTCTAGGCTCTAGTACAAGGAAACACATGAGTTACCTATTAATCACTATCTAAGGGATGACACACTCCTTGCGGTAACACACTCCAACCCATGGTACATGGATATTGTGAATTATATGGTTGCACGATATGTTCCACTAGGAGAAGATAAAAGAAAGCTCAAATATGAAGCTCGATGTCACTTATGGGATGACCCATATCTCTATCAGGTTTGTTCTAATGGACTATTACAGAGATGTGTCCCAATGGTTGAAGCAATGAAAATCATAGAGAGATGTCACGTATCACCCTATGGATGACATTATGGAGCATTCTATACGCATGCAAAGATCTGGCAAAGTGGATTCTTTTGGCCTACGATGTATCAAGATACAAAGGAGTTTGTTAGAAGATGTGCCAGATGTCAGAAACATGGAAACAATAATGCTCGGGATGCAATGCCACTCTAGAGCAAACTCCATGTAGAATTGTTTGATGTTTGTGGAATTGACTACATGGGACCATTCCAAAGATCTAGAGATGCTGAATTCATCTTGGTGGCAGTTGATTATATGTCCAAGTGGGTAGAAGCATTACCATGTCGAGCTGCCAACTCCAAGCACACTAAGAAGATGTTCCATGAAGTGATATTCCCAAGATTCGGCACACCAAGAATGGTCATAAGTGATGGAGGATCACATTTCATGAATAAGAGATTCAAGCAATTCCTGACAAAATATGGAGTTAAACATAATGTTGCAACTCCATACCATCCTCAAACCAGCAGTCAACCAGAAACATCAAATAAGCAAATTAAGAACAGTCTACAGAAGACTGTGGATGAGATGAGAAAGAAATGGAAGTACAAGCTTCATGATGCACTATGGGCATACCGGACTGCATACAAAAGACCCATAGGCATGTCACCTTATCAACTTGTATATGGAAAAACATGCCACTTGCCTGTTTAATTAGAATTCAGAGCTCATTGGGCAATCAAGAAATTGAACATGGATCTCCATCTAGCCAGGAAAAATCGTCAAATGCAAATATCTGAGCTAGAAGAATGGAGATTAAAGGCTTATCATATCTCCAAGATCTACAAAGAGAGAACCAAAAGATGGCATGACAAGAGAATAAAGCACAAGGAGTTCAAGCTTAGAGATAAAGTTCTATTATTCAACTCAAGAGTAAAGCTCTTCGGTCATGGAATGCTTAGAAGCAAATGGAAAGGACCATTCAAAGTGACTGATGCTGCATCTCATGGTGCCATCACGATCCAAGACGATACAGGTAACACATTCAAGGTAAATGGTCAACGTTCAAAAGTTTTTCTTGAACCTGAAAATATAGAAGAAATAGATGTGATTGAGTTCTTGCAATTTAAAGATCCAATCTAAAATTTCACAAGGGCTCTAGACAACTAAAACTTCTTGTACTAACGCTTAATCATATCCACAAGCTTTGTTGTCTATTTAAGTTTACAGGTTTTATAGGATCAAGAAGAGCTAACAGGTAGAAGGACGTCCTCTCCCTTGTCGAAATGATGTCCACATCAGTCAAGTGTTGTTTCTAACAGTAAGTACCTACTACCCTCTAGGAGGATCACTACAACTTCATTGTCTGTGAGTAACTTAATAGATCATGTCAACATCCAGCTTGAGGGAGAGCAAACCCCGTATACCAAGCTAAGTATCTCTTGCTTATCTGTTTATTTTCAGTGCATTATGATAAGATAAAACTAAGAAGATGAATAACTTTAGAAATTCAATAAAAACTTCTTCATTTATCTTTCCTGATTAATCTTGCTAGCTAAGGAGAGCTCTTAATGAATATGTTATAACGAACCTCTAGAACAAACTCTTATATGGAGATGATGAATAATTGCTTTGCCGTAATTCCTTGCAAGTACCTAGTTTTCAACCTTGTACTCTTCTGAGTTTTAGACACAACTGTTTAGAGTTAAGATTTTGCTCTGAGCCTAAAACTTGTGGGTAGCGAATGCTTGATCTAAGTCTAGGTAGTTGATGGATATGATATGGGAAGGTTTTGAGCTGCTGTCAATCTTGCTCCTAGAGATACTAGAGTTCTAGAGAATTTAATTTGAAAATCTTAAAATTACTACATGATGAGTTCCTTTATGATGAGAGTTCAAAATTCCTACCACAGCCAAATATGTATGTTTACTAGATTAGGAAAGCCTCTTACTTATATTTCATCCTATGAGCATTGAGGGTAGTTAAGCTGTGTAGACCCTAAGGGACTAGTCATGCAGTTAAAGTCAATACTATGTGCTCTCCATCCATTGATCTTAGCTACTTCTATCCTTAGAAGTACACAACCACTTATATCCACACATTCTCCATGTGCTACTTCTATTCCTGGAAGTACCACCCACATATACACACTACACTTTATGCTGCTCCTACCCTAGCGGTAGCGGCATAACCAGAATCAAGGTAATTACCAGAATCAAGCCTGGAGCCAGAACTAGCGGCCTAACTACTCAGGTAACTACTCAAATAATTACCAAGGTAATAATTCTTATAATAACACTAATCAACCACCTTTAAGAGAGTTAGTGCTTAATCAGGGCAAGTTAATGGATAACCTATCTAAGAAGCTAGCATCTAATGATGAAACTTTAGAATCAATTAATATTAGAATGGAAAGTTTTTCTAATGCTATCAAGAATCAGCTTAGCTTTAATAAGATGCTAGAATCTCAGTTGTAACAACTTGCTCCCTTTGCTGCCACCAATGATCAAGGTAAGATTCCTAGACAGCTAGGCGAATTAGAAACTGCAAATCTTGTAGACATCTTTAATGCAAGAAGCTAGTGGAGTGACCTTCTGAAAGGAACATGGTTAGACTCGTCTCTACCAACCAAGAAGGGTGATCTAGGGAGACCGGTTATTCCAATCTCCATTGGAAGTGCAAACTTTGATGAGGCAATCTGTGACTTCGGTGCAAGCATCAACATCATGCCTAGGGTGATATACGAGAAACTTTTCAATTATCCTTTACCACACACAACCATGTGTTTGTAGCTTGCAAATCAGTCACTCTGCTACCCTGTGGGAATCATGAAAATCATGTGCGTGCGAGTAGGCAACTCATACATACCTACAGACTTCACAGTGGTGAACACTGGTACCAATGAGAGGTTCCCCTCGATTATTAAGCACATAAGAAGTTCCTGTTCGGAGGACTTAAATCGCCGAACGCCACGCCAAGAGGTAACTTGGTATTTATCTGCATTTTCCTTTATGCATGGTTACTACTCTTAATTGCATTAGTAGTTGCATCTTTTATATTGCTGCATTAGAAAAGAAAATAAATATGTTTTGCATTGCATCTAGAAAATATTATGCCCCATGTATTTAATATGTGATGCAACAGCCCACATACTTATCTACTGTGGAGGCACAAAAAATTTTTTTAGCATATTTATTTCCCTGGCTGCATATCATAAATATGAAAAACATAAAAATATATTGATCCTGTTAAAAGATAAATATGCATAAAAAAGTTCTAGACTCCTAAAGCTTAGAGGTTTATTATTAATGCTTAATCAGTTCCATAAGCTTTGTTGTCTTTTTGAGCTTCATAGGCTTTAAAGGATCAAGAAGAATTAACAGGCAGAAGGACATCATATCCCCTGTCGGAGTACTGTCCACATCAGGCAAGTGTTGTTTCTAACAGCAAGTACCCATGATACTCCATGAGGATCAGTACGCCTTCACTGCAGTCAGCAATCTCAGCAGACTATGTCAACATCCAGCTTGGGGGAGAGCAACCCCCGTATACTGAGCTAAGTATCTCTTACTTACTTATCTATTTATTCCTAGTGTGTTATGACAAGATAAAAATATGAATGATCTTAGAAACCTAATAAATATTTTATCTTTCATAATTAAGCTAGGTTAGCTAAGGAGAGATCTTAATGAATATGTTAAAATGAACCTCTAGAATAAACTCTTATATGGAGATGATAAATAGTTACTCTACCATAATTCCTTGCAAGTATCTAGTTTTAACCTTGTACTCTCCAGAGTTTTAGACACAACTGTTTAGACTTAAGATTTTGCTGAGCCTTGAACCTGTGGGTAGTGAATGCTTGATCTAAGTCTAGGTAGTTGATGGATATGATATGGGAAAGTTTTGAGCTTCTATTAATCTTGCTCCTAGAGATGCTAGAGTTCTGGAGAATTTTATTTAAAAATCTTAAAGTGCTACATGATGAATTCCTTTATGATGAGAGTTTAAATTCCTACCACAACCAAATACTCATGCTTGCTAGATTAGAAAACCCTTCCACTTATATTTCAACCTATAAGCATTGAGGGTAATTAAGCTGTGTAGACCCTGAGGAACTAGTCATGCAGTTAAAGTCAATATTATGTGCTCTCCATCCATTGATCTTAACTACTTCTGTCCTCAGAAGTATGCAACCACTTGCATCCACCACATTCACTATATGCTACTTCTATTCCTGGAAGTACCACCCACATATACACACTACACTTTGTGTTGTTTCTATCCTAGAGACATGCATCTATGCTGCTCCTACCCTAGGAGTATGCATTCCTTCATTACCCATATATATTCCACATTCACTTAGAAAATGTTCTACTCCTACACTGGGAGAAGACAACCAAAATATTTATTATATCTTATTCTACTTATCTAATAAATCTCAAGTTATTTCAGTTGATACTCCCTATTGCTATTAGTGCATTAAAAGGGTTGGCTGATCTCTAAAAAATGAGAAAAAAAGAGGACAAAAGTCTCAATGCAAAATAAAAGAAAGAGACAACCAAGTCCTTATTCTTAGATTAGGAAGGTATGTTATCCCCAAGGAACAATTGTAGAGTTAGATATTCACCATCAGTTATCACCCCTCATAACCACTTTCACTCACTTCACTACACTCACATGCACATATGACTTGATTGTATAATTAGTTTCTCTGGATCCATGGTTTAACTATGCAATACATGCAAGTAGGTTTGAATAGTCTTTCCCACCTATGAGCTCCACATAAGATAATTAGAAGTAGGGTGAGAAAGAGAAGGCAACTGTGCCTTAGTCCTACAAATACCACATATTCTGAGAGCTGAGAGAACGCATATTCACTTGCCTTGGAGAGGATAAAAAACACCACAAATGAGAGACTTGAAAGTGTCATACAAGAAATCTCTGAGTTTTATTTGAAAATATTGCAAAAACTTCAGAGTAATAGTTGATCAAAGAGTAAGTAGCATAGTGCTCAACTTAACCATTATGTCTTTCAACTGCCCAAGACCTAAGTGATAGCTATAAGCCCCATAGCAAAAGGTAATATGGGTGAGTCTTGAGTTAAGATAGTTCACTCTAATCCGGAGGAGAGTCCTTGTTTGAACGCATGTGTACTTGTGAGGCGTGAAAGTAATGTAGCAACTCCTGATCCATCACTGAGTCTATCTTTGCTTATGGACGAGCAAAAGGTAAGCTTGGGGAGTTTGTTGACAGTAGATAAGTACTCTTTTTAACTATCAACATAGCATGAGAAAGGACTAAAATTAGAATACTATCTAGCTATAGGGGTTATCACTAACAGAATTCTACAAGTTTTGGTGATTGTCTATTTTTGTAGGGGGTAATCAAAATAAGAACAAAAGGAGGTCCACATGTCAGATTTACATAGAGAGAATACATGAAGCGTTAACTTAGGAATACTCCAGAAGACTCGGGAAGACACCACCTGAAAGGTGGGCCCACCTACCATAGGGCAGGGGCAGGCGCCCCACCTTGTCAGGGGCGGCTGCTCGGAGAGTTCAACCAATCAGGGTGAACCTCGCGGATCCTGCCTCCACCGACTTTGAGGATTAATCTTAAGTGTACGTTTAAGTCGGTTTGATCTAAGGGCTGTGGTGCTTCCTAGGGGCTATAAATACAAGCCTGACCCCCCTGGAGGAGGAGTTCATAATTCTCTGAGAAGATCAAGAGAAGAAGAATTAGACAGAGAGGGGTCCCTCGAATGGATCTGTCTCTATAGGGTTCTTAGCCACCATCTCAATTAGATCTCTATAGTTCTTTAGCATAGCTACATAGGAATAGATCTAGAAGTAGTCAAGTCAACCTTGGAGTCCGGATCTATCTTTAGTTCTTGGTAAACTCTTATTCTCTTTATATTTATATTAGTTCTTGCTACTATGAATATGACTTTGATCTATTTGATTATATCAGAATTGACTTTATTCTATTTGCTTTTGTTCTTAATTATATTGTTATTATTTTATCTTGATTATATGCTTAGTGTAGTTAGATTAGAATTATGTTTATGCATAGGATCATATAGCGCTTACTCCTTAGATCGATGAGTAAGTGGTAAATATTGTGTAGGCGTGGTGCCTAGACCGCATTTATCTGCGATTACCCCTTATAGTCCAGAGCTTGAGGTAGATAATGGGAGTGACAATCCTATTGATCCTTTGTATTCCTTCTCCTGATTATAAGAATTGTAGAACACCATTATCACAGGGAAGTGATTGCTATGTTCATGATCTTTCTTGCTAATATCACTATGCATAGATATAACCTATTATTGCGATGATGCTAGGTGTACTTGCACTAATCAAAGTATGCTTTGACAGTATAGTTAGAATACTTAGGATTTATTCTTGTAGATTGTCCTAATACCATGCTAGTGCTATAGACTTAGAGTAATCTAATTGAGATGATTATCATGTTTATCTTATGGCTATGAATTTTTATTTATCATCTGTCACTTATTATTCATATTCATATATTTATCTTATGTGACACTTACCCTACATGAATTTATAACACCCAAAAATTTCTTTTGAATTAATAGGGTTTAATTGGATTTATTTAAGTATTTTTGTGAGCATTTAATTTAGTAAATAAACAAATTTTTGTTGAAATTAAAATTCATCATAAGATTATTAAACTTGAGTGTGCATTCATGATAAAACATATTTTGTTCTGTGTTGATTGCTTTTGGTTTGTAGTTAATTGTCCTCAAAATCCTTTTGAAAAAGGCTTTGGAAAAAAATAAAAAAAAAAGAAAAGGGAGAAAGCCACCCCTGGTTTTGGCCCGAAGGCCTGGGTTCTCTCTTCTTTCCCCCAACCCTTCTCTCCTTTCACCCCGGCCCAGCTCTTGGCCCAGCCGAGTAGGCCAGCCAGCACAGCAGCAGCAGCAGAACCGGCCCAGCCCCCTCTCGTGGCCCAGTTAGCATTTTCCCCCCTCTCCCCCTCGCCTTAGCCCAGGGTGCGACCCAATTTCTTTCCCCCTCACGCGCTGACCTCCTTCTCTCTCTGAACCGCTGTCGCCTGGGACCCACCTGACAGCCGACTGCCTTCTTCTCAACCGGTCGGGGACGAGGCGGACTTGATCCAGCCAGTAGCAAACCTTGGTTTCTCAGGGATTTGATCCCCCTGAGTCCTATTTAAGCATTGTGGAGCCAACCGCGTATTTCCTTTCCATCAATTGCACCTCGGGAAGCCCTAGCCACATCTATCTACGTTTTTGGATCTCGCCGAGTTCCAAAATCGAGCCGCCACCTCGCACGCCATCTCTGCTCTCTCTTCGACCCAACCAAGCGCTTGGACGAGATCGTGGTGAGCTCCTCTATCGCCCGATGTCTTCCTTTCATTTTCTAGTGCTTAGAATCGTGAGAACTAAGAACTCCGGCGAGCTCGGCTCGCGCAGCCATGGCGCCACCGTGCCGGAGACCTGGAAGATGGCCGACCGGGCGCCGTTAGGTCCCCTGGCGGAATATGAACCGTTGGATCGCAGATCAAAGGCCCAGAACAAAACTTACCCTTTCGGCGATGAAAAATTCATTAAGAGTCCCTGCAACTTTTATATATTTGCTCCGTAGTCCTTGGCGTTTTGGGTGGTTTGCGCTTCTCAGTTTTGAAAGCGTAATCTAGACGGCTGGTTTGAAAATACGCTTTCTGATATTCACAGATTTGCCACTGAAAGTATTTTGCTCATAATATATTCGTTTTAACTCCGTTTTTGCCCATTCAAATTTCGTTAGATTCATAATTACGAGCTCTACATGTTAGTAGTATTATTTATCTATTTTGAAACTTTTTATTTTTGTAGTAGCATTTAATTAATTACTTATCTATAGGAAATCCTAGAAAATTCATAACTTCACCATTTCAACTCTGATTTCCATGAACTTTACATTTGTGTGATCGTAGCGCTGCGTAGAATATTTTTATAAACTTTTACATTTGTTTTATCACTGTTGGTGTATTGTTCTAATTATAACTTATTTGCTTTTGTTGACACCGATTTTGGACATGTACCCAGAGACCAGCAGAGTATAGATCGGCAGGTGGAGCAACAGTAACTAGTTTGCAGAAGAGTTGCCGATGAAGAGAAGATTGAATATGACTAGGTCCAAAGGTGGCGACGTGTTCTTGCCGATGATCAATATTGGTGTTTGCCGATGGCCATAACAGGAAGACTGCCGATGACTGAAGGAAAGCGTGGAGGTTGCCGATTGATCTGTGGCGGTGTCCCGGTCGGTTACAAGGGGGTGGTTTTATGTTTTCCTTAGTTGTTTAAATTCGTTTTGTATACGGATTCTATTTAATTTGGAATTCGAGTCCTAGTCGTGTCTGATTGTAGCTCTTTGAGCAGGGTATAAATGTGGACTTTAGGGCCTTGTAATGGACAATCTATCAATCAATCAAACACCAGTTTTTACTCATATTCTAGCATCTACTTTTTCGACGACTTCGTCATACTTTTTCCTTTTATTACGAGTTCTTAGGAATTCGTCGACTTAAGCTCGGCGTGTTCTCAAGTTCCGCGTGAATACCTCTTGGCCGTGGCATCTGGGCACATCGCTGTTGTCAGGACCAAAGTATTCGAGTTACCACCTTTGCCGATAGTAAGGTCAAATCGGCTGGCACGCCTTAACGTTTAAATCGGGTATTAGCCCTTTGTGTTTGCAGAACCGCTTTTGCATCAACACATCTTTTGGCACACCTGGTGGGACCAGATTCAAGATTCAAGATCAAGATCAACATGTCGACTACTGAGTTTGATCCGGAGAACGTCATCCCCGTGACGGAAGCCAATCTCAAGGATGAGCAGAAGCAAGCTATTGCTAAAGCCATGGAGGATTACAAGCAGCAATGCCTGAGATACTTCAGCATAAACAGGAGTGGCGAAGTGATCCAGAAGGATGCACTGCCGGCACCTCGGCAGGTTACTTTTGAAGCCAATCCTGGTAAACTTCAAGAGATGGTTGATAGTGCTATCAACCGTGCTTTGATCAACCAAGCTGGTGTGCTGTCCAATACGGTTTTCAACGCCGTGGCTAGAACTTTTAAGGAAGGACAATTGCCACCGGATTATGTGGGCCCCTCTCATCATCAGCCAGGGTCACCAGTGGTCACAGCTCCATCGGCTGCTACAGCCGCTGCGGGTGCACAGACTACCGTTCCTCCAAGTACGTTGGGAGTTACCAATGCACAATCTATGCCGATGACAACTAATCCACCGACTTCAGATGAGCAGATTAGGCTCACTACAGATCTATTGGCATCGGCAATGTCAGGACCAGTCCCTCCTCCTAACTGGTGGGGTTTTGGTATGCCCTCGGAATACTTGAAGACACCTGGCACATCTCAAGCAACTGATATGAGAGGCAAGGCTCCTATGGCATCGGCACCTCCCAATATGCCGATGAACCAGTGTCCCCAGTACACTACAACTACTACTGCAAGACCTTATACTGGGAATTCTCAAGCTCCGACGTTCCAGGTGCCTAACGCATCGGTAGACTCAATGCTGATGCAACAGAGATTTATGACTCAGCCAGGGTATGTCAATTCAATGATGATGCCCAATTTTCAGTCATCGGCAGGACCTATGCCGATGAATGCTAATAGTGGATGGCTTGGGCAGCAAGTCTTTCCACAAACGCCCCAACCAAATCATCAGGCTACAGGATTCCAGCAAAGCCAGATCTATCCTGGATTCCAGAGCCAAGGGGCCGTCAATCAGCCGATGAATCACAACCAACAGGTTGCTGGTCAGCAATTTGGAGGTCAACATCTGGGAGGCCAGCAAATCGGCGCACAACAGCTCGGTGGTTCGCAGATTGGGGGACAAATTATTAATCCAATGTTCCATGCTGATCGCACACCGCACCGACACGTGGAAGCTTACCAGCAGGCGCCAGATCCGCAACCACCTCATCGGCAAGATGCCGATGCTTATTGGGCCGATAAGATTGCCGAAGTAATGAGAGATCAATTTGGGATAAAACCCAAAGTCAACACTTATTCTTATCAGACACCGTATCCTCCCGCATATGATTTGATTCCGCTTCCAAATCGGTACAAGGTACCGGACTTTACTAAGTTTTCTGGGCAGGACGACACGTCAACCATGGAACACGCCAACAGGTTCAGCATTCATTGCGGGGAAGCTGGTAACAGGGACGAGTTAAGGGTTCGCTTATTCTCGTCATCATTGTCCGGATCGGCTTTCACCTGGTTTATATCGTTACCTCCCAATTCAGTGATTACTTGGGCCGATTTGGAGAAACAATTCCACAAATACTTCTTTTCTAGGGTCCATGAGAAGAAGATCACCGATTTGGTCAAATTGAGGCAACGCAATGATGAATCGGTTGAAGGTTTTGTGCAGAGGATACGGGAAGTCAAGAACAAATGCTATAGCCTGGTTCTGGATGATCGGCAGCTAGCCGATTTGGCTTTCCAAGGTTTGTTGCCACACATCAGGGACAAGTATGCGTCTCAGGAGTTTGAAAGCTTAAGTCATTTGGTACAGAGGATTTCTGATCAAGATATCAAGCCATTTGAACCCAAGAGAGCATGGAACAAGAAGGTGTCCTTTGTTGATGAAGCAGCAAGCTCAGATTCTGATGAAGAACCGGTCATCGGCTTGGCAGAGTGGGTGAAAAACAAGAAGCCGATGTCTTGCCCTTTTGGGCATAAGGAGCCAGAGAAGTTCGCGTTTGATATCACTAAGGCCAATCGGATATTTGACTTTTTACTTCAGGAAGGTCAGATCAAATTATCACCTAATCATGTGATCCCATCGGCTGAGGAGTTGAAAAAGATGAAGTATTGTAAATGGCACAATGCAACTTCTCACAGCACCAATGAGTGCAAAGTGTTTAGGCAACAGCTGCAATCGGCTATAGAGTCAGGGAGGATCAAATTTGACAGCTCCAAAGCTCAGAAGCCGATGAAGATTGATCAACATCCTTTCCCAACAAACATGCTGGATGCTAAGGGAAAGGCCAAGGTCTTGACGTCGGAAGCAGCTGAAAGAAGTGCATCGGTGGATCCTCAGCAACAAATCACTACTACCGATGCAAAAGGAAAAGGCCTAGTCCAGGAGGGAGCTAACTCAAGGAGGCCTCCCAGATCTGGTATTGTGATAACTCACAGAAGGCCTCGGGAGACTTGGCAGCAACGTGAAGATCGGTATCGGCACCAGCAAGAGGACTATCGCCGGGAAGAAGAAAGATGCCGGCAAGAGTGGAATCGGCATAGGGATCACTGGAATTGCCCATTCTTCATTCATTGTTGGGAGGAGAATATCAAACTTCCCACTGTCAGAGATTGTCCTGAGTGCAACGGTTATGACCGGTACGACAGGTCTGATCGGCGCTATCGTGATAATGATTGGCAATTTAATGGGCCGAGTAAGGGGAGAGCATCCGTTCATGATCGGCTGGGGGGTAGGCTCAGCGTGCACGACATGCTTGGAGATCGTGTTGAGTATTTTCCCAGGAGCTAGGAAGAACTTGAAGAGATGGCTAATGCACGGGTTCCCGATGAGTTCATATTTTGCAGGGATGCCAATACTTATCGAGTGGAATCAAGGGAAAATCGTCGCCCGGTAGTAAGATGGCAGCAACTTCCTCCATGGTGTCCAGAAGGGTTGACCAGGACACAGAAAAGAAGACTGCAGCGCGAAAGGCGAGAAGAGTTAAGCAAGGGGGAGAACTCTGGACAATCTGGGGATCAGCAACAACCAGATCCTAAGGGGGAAGGTCCATCGGCAGATGTCAACATGGTCTTTATGTTGCCGATGGAGTTCCTTACGCCATCCAGTGATGATGAGTTGGAGTTCTCTGATCAAATAGCTCAGTTGGCTCTGGATCCGATGACAGCTATCTTTGAGAAGCCTGCCGATGATGAAAGGCAACATCTTAAGGCTCTGTTTGTCAAAGAAAGGGTTGATGGTCAGCCGATGACCAAGATTTTAATTGACGGTGGGGCTGCTATTAACATCATGCCTTATACAGTGTATCGGAAGCTTGGAAAAGGAGATCAAGATTTGACCAAGACCGATATGATGCTCAAAGACTTTGAAGGCAATGTGTCTCCAGTTAAGGGAGCTATCTGCGTAGAATTGACCATCGGCAGCAAAACCTTGCCGACGACCTTCTTCGTAATCAGTGGGAAAGGTGCCTACAATCTGTTGCTAGGGAGAGATTGGATTCATGCCAATTGTTGCATCCCGTCTACAATGCACCAATGCTTGGTTCAGTGGGTAGGTGACATGATTGAGATTGTCCCGGGAGATTCTTCCTATGTTATTGCATCGGCAGAGGTAGACACCTACGAAAGGACCAGGTGTATTTCAGGAGAAGTTTGGGAAAAGGATTTCCTCAAGGTTGCTGATTATGAGATTCCACCGATCCAAGCAGTCGGTTCTGACGAAGGTTTTTAATGGATAGGTTCGTCGATGATGGAAAGTTAGGCTAGGGGTTCACATCGGCCGATGATTTGGTAGAAGTAGATATAGGTAGTGGTGATAAGCCTAGACCTACTTTTATTAGTGCTAAGTTAAATCCTGAGTGTAAGCAACAGTTAACTGATTTGTTGAAGGAATATAAAGATTGCTTTGCTTGGGATTATACTGAGATGCCTGGTTTGGACCGATCGATTGTTGAACATCGGTTGCCTATCAAGTCTGGATTTCGGCCACATCAGCAGCCAGCTCGCCGATGTAATCCTAATATTCTTCCCGACATCAAAGCTGAAATAACTAAACTTATTGAAGCCAAATTTATTCGGCAGTGTCGATATGCCGAGTGGATTTCCAATGTTGTTCCGGTTTACAAGAAGAACGGGAAGCTTCGGGTCTGCATTGATTTTAGGAATCTTAACAAAGCTACACCGATGGATGGATACCCAATGCCAGTTGCCGATCTGCTAGTTGACGCTGCGGTTGGGCATCGGATTATTAGCTTTATGGATGGCATTGCAGGATACAATCAAATATTCATGGCTGAGGAAGATATTCCAAAGACTGCATTTAGATGTCCTGGTCATGTTGGATTGTTTGAATGGATAGTCATGACCTTCGGCTTGAAAAATGCTGGTGCTACTTATCAGAGGGCTATGAATTTTATATTTCATGAATTTGCCGATGAACAAAAGGTGTAGGAATGCACAAGGAAACATGGTTTGAAAATGAATCCCAATAAGTGTGCATTTGGTGCATCGGCAGGGCAGTTTCTTGGTTTCATAGTACATCAAAGGGGGATTGAAATTAGTCGAAGATCTATTGATGCCATCAACAAAATAGTCGCCCCTACCAACAAGACTGAGCTCCAGTCCTTGATCGGCAAGGTAAATTTTATCAGAAGATTTATATCTAATTTGTGTGGTAAAATTCGTGCTTTCAGTCCTCTTCTTAAGATAAAGGCCGATCAAGAATTTGTTTGGGGGAGGGAACAACAGTTGGCTTTGGATGAAATCAAGAATTATTTAGTAAATCCTCCAGTTCTGATTCCACCTCAGCAAGGGAAGCCCTTCAGATTATATTTGTCTACCGATGGGATGGTTATCGGTTCGGCTTTAATTCAAGAATTTGAAGGGAAAGAGCGTGTAATTTATTACTTAAGCAGGAGGTTGATTGATGCTGAGACCAGGTATTCGGCCATTGAGAATTATGCCTATGCTTGTATTTCTCTTATATCAAGTTAAGGCACTACTTGGTATCGGCCGAATGCACTGTTATTTGCAAGGATGATGTGGTCCGGTACATGCTGTCTATGCCGATCATGAGTGGTAGGATCGGTAAATGGATTTTGGCGTTGTCGGAATTTGATCTACGTTACGAATCGGCCAAGGCAGTCAAGGGACAGATTATGGCCGACTTTGTAACTCAACATTGTGGTGCAGTGGAGGCTTTGGAAATTGTACCTTGGACGCTCTTCTTTGATGGATCCACGTGTGACCGGGGGGCAGGAATCGGCATAGTATTAATTTCCCCTCGGGAAAGAAAGTATGAGTTTTCCTTACCGATTATTGCCATGTCGACGAATAATCAGGCTGAGTATCAAGCTTTAATAAAAGGATTGGAGTTATTAAGAGAAGTATATGCTGATGCTGTTGAAGTCTTCGGGGATTCTATGCTAGTTATAAATCAATTGGCTGGAAGCTATGAATGCCGAAGTGAAGTTCTCATAACTTATTACGAAAGGAGTATGCAACTGTTGAAGGAATTCAAGGATTTCCGATTAGAGCATGTTCCTCGATTGCATAATGAAGAGGCCAATCGGTTGGCTCAGCATGCCTCGGGATATCAGCCTATGATTAATGCAATATCGGCAGTCGGTGCCGATGATTGGAGAAAGGAAATCATTGATTATTTGAAGGATCCATCTAGGAAAGTTGAGAGACGGGTTTGGTTTCAAGCCACCAAATATGTGCTCCTTGAAGATGAATTATATTATCGAACTGTCGATGGTATTCTTCTCCGGTGCTTAGGTGATGATGAAGCTAAGAGTTTGATGGGAGAAATCCATGAAGGGGTATGTGGAGCACATCAATTGGCTTTTAAGATGAAATGGATGATTAGGAGGAATGGATATTATTGGCCGACTATACTTGAGGATTGCTTTAAGTATTTCAAAGGGTGTCAAGGATGTCAAAAGTTTGGCAATATTCAAAGAGCGCCTGCATCGGCTATGAATCCTATTATAAAGCCTTGGCCGTTCCGAGGATGGGCTATTGATTTGATCGGCCAAATTTATCCACCATCCAGTAAGGGGCATAAGTTCATCCTGGTTGCCACCGATTATTTCACTAAGTGGGTTGAAGCTATTCCTTTGAAGAAAGTTACATCGGCCAGTATGATTGATTTTGTGAAAGAACACATCGTTCACCGATTTGGAATTCCTCAGACAATTACTACCGATCAGGGTACCATGTTCACATCAGGGGAGTTTGATGAATTTGCAATCGGTATGATAATTAAAGTGTTGAATTCTTCTCCTTATTATGCTCAAGCTAATGGGCAGGTCGAGGCATCTAACAAAGGGATTATCAAGCTTATTAAACGAAAGATTGAAGAAAATCCTAGGAGGTGGCATACGTTGTTGAATGAAGCTTTGTGGTCATACCGGATGGCTTGTCATGGATCGACTAAGGTTTCACCTTATCAATTGGTGTATGGGCATGATGCAGTATTACCATGGGAAATTAAGGCTGGGTCTAGGCGAATATCTTTTCAAGATCAATTGGCTGCCGATGATTATGCTACTTTAATGACAGACGAGTTGGATGATCTAGCAGGACATCGGCTGAAGGCCTTGATGAGTATAGAAGAGAATAAGAAGAGAGTTGCCAGATGGTATGACAAGAAAGGAAAGGCTAAGGAGTTTGCCGATGGAGATTTGGTATGGAAATTGATCTTACCGATCGGGACTAAAAGTTCGAAATTTGGGAAGAGGTCTCCCAATTGGGAAGGTCCTTATCGGATAAGTCGATCGGCTCCTGGTAATGCCTATATTCTAGAAACTCTCGAAGGAGTCGAATTTCCCAGAGCATTAAATGGCAAATATCTGAAGAAGTACTACCCAAGTATGTGGGTCGATGCATAAAAAGTTTAAATGCCGATAACACTCCTATCGGCTGGATCAAAGTGTGTCTAGGGCTGGACTTAATGTTTCAAAAGATGCCGATAACAGTCCTATCGGCTAGACTAAATATCAGGGAAGCTGGAAAGCAGAGGAGCGAGGATGTATTGCCGATGAGGAGCTCATGGGTTCAGCAGTGCCTGGATCGCCGATATGGCGCGCAGACGGATCTGGTTGGCATCCTCTATCTCCTTCAAATCGTCATCAGCAGAGCCTTCTATCGACTTCAGGTTATTTTTCAGTTGTAGTGCTTTGCGGCCGTGGACGTTTCGCTCTTGCTCAAGAAGCTTGATTGTCTCCGGCAGTTGGCTTTCTTCTTGTCGAGCTTGGGACAAGGCATCCTCCACTTGTTTGAGTTCTGCCAACAGAGTTTCTCTTCTTGCCGATAGGTCAGAAATCTTTTGCTTCAGAGCGTCTCCCGAGGACTTCAAGGTGCCGATGTTCTTGTGCTTCTCATCGGTAAGGAGCTTTTCTTTCATCATCTCCTCAGAAAGCCGAGTCTGAGCGGCTCTCTCGGCAAGGCGCTGGGCAGCCCTTTGGTATTGCAGTTGACGACTCTCTAGATGTGTTGCTTGGAAAAGGATTTCTTCGACGTCGGCGGGGATTTGGCCTCTCAAGGTCTTGAATAAAGCTTTGGCCGAATTGGAGTCATCAACTAGTTGAGCTGTGTCTTGATGAAGGAGAGCCGACAGTTCTTCCAGCCTTGCCCTGATCTCTGCCGATGTAACCCCAACTGCTCGGGAAGAGCTTGCTTCCTCACCTTCATCCTCAGAGACGTCAATGGCAAAGGAGAAGAGGCTGTCGGGAGAGTCTTGTTCCTGCAAAGAAAATAAAGTGAGTCATTCCATGATCATATATTGATAAGTAATACTGATGGAGACTAGATGGCTTACTTGCTTCAAGGCGACCTCTCGCCTTTGACTGGAAGATGCCGATGGAATCTCAGGTTGATCGGCTGAGACTGCCGATTGAACTATGTCAGCTGAAAGAATAACAGAAATAATTGTAAAACAGAAGAGATGGGTTCATCGGCAATAATCTTATAAAAATATGTTACCTTGAGGGGGGACGGTGCTTGTCTGGATTGAAGAAACTACCGATGATATGATTAAACCTGCCGGATCGGTAGTTTGCTCGCCTACATCGGTTGATGTGTTTCTGGTTGGAGTGCTTCTGGTTGAGGTTCTTCCGCTTGTGGTGCTTCTTGCGATTGAGGAGGAGATGGTACCTGCTGCATCTGTGCTTCTGGGGTGGAAGGAGAGGATTCCACTAGAATTGGTGATACCAGGGAAGGAGAAGGCGTTGCTACTCTTTGGCGTTTCGCCCGTCCTCTGGTACTCTTGGAAGCTTTCCTCTTCGGCTAGCTGGACTGGGGGGCATCGGCACTTCTGCTTCTGGTCTTTGCCGATACGCCGGTATGCTGTGTCAGGAATAAGAATTTGTAAGCACAAGTGTGGCAGATGTAAAAATGGAATTGGTATGAATGGAAAGGTTTAACAATTACCTTGAAGGCCTGTGCTAAGGTGGAGGCGGCTACCGATGGAGATGTCTTGGTGCTCTTGGTGGTCACTTTCTTAAGGCGTACACCTCGATGCATGATGGCCGCTAGAGTGGGAGCGTTGTTGCCGATTGAAGAGGTTGGACCTGGTGGGAATAGGTCAATCGGCCTGCCACTTCTGCTGACCGATGGAGGGGTGTTGTCAACCTACAAAATAATACAAAAGTGAATCACCGATGGAAATAAACTTGAGAGAATTGAAACATCGGTTCGAAGATACTTACGGTGTTATCGGGAACTTCGTACTCAGGATCGATCATGCCGCGGTACGTAAGAGCCGATCTACAGAACAGATGCTCCTTCCATTCTGCCCACCATTGTTTGTATGACTGAGTGATGAAGGCGGCTGGAACCCACTCTGACAAGTCCGCATCTGTATCGGCACTTGATGATAGTTGGGCTACTCGAATCCATTCAAGGAGATTGGTGATAACTTCTCTGGGTTTTATCACATCGGCATAACAGAGTGCAATCGGCAGCTGGCCGAAAGCCAATTGATGAGCTAGTGCCGATGGGTTGTAAAACTCATAGGTTTGGCTAGAAGTTTTCCCACTGCCGAAGAAGTTCACTGGTATAACTCTGGGGGTAATCAATGCCATCATCACTTCATGATCCTTGTTAAGAGCCTCGTTGAACGGGTGGAAGACCAAAGGAAACATGGTATCTGGATCATCATAAGGCAACCATGCCCGCTGTTCTCTGGTTAGGCCCTCATACAGGGTTTGGAAGAATCGGCTAATTTGGTCTGCATTGCCTCCTGTGCCGGGCAGAACTATAACAGCCTCGCCAAAGTTTAGGGGAGGGCGTGTTGCCGATTCTTCTTCATCCAGTTCATGATCCTCGGTTATATCTCTGGGGAAACGCTACGCGAAAAGATCAAACTCAAGGCGCTTGTGCATGTGGAGGCTGAGCCACATGTTGATAAACCACCAGGGACCCCCCAAGTTGCCGATGGACTGGCCGAGCAGGAGTTTCTTAGCTACCTGGTGGAGAAGATGGTAGGCAGCACCAAGCAAGTATCGGCCGAGAGGGAATCAGCCACCGTTAGCCAGTCTCTCTGCTGCCGATAGATAGACGGAGGTCGGTCCTGCCGATCGGCCACAGAATACGAACTTGTCCAGCCACATGTTCAGAAAGGTGGTTTCTTCCTTTATATTGACGGGCCCCGTTCTGCGGTACTTCTGAATGTACCCGGACCAGCCGCCGATGGAGCGGGTTTCTACTTTGGCACTAGGCGTGGTGTCAAAAAAGTGGGTGCTATCGGCAGAAGATACATCTAGGCCGATGAGCATAACCACATCGGTAAGAGTAGGGGAAGCAGGGCCGTGGCCGAAGACAAAAGCATTGAGTGTGTCTGACCAGAAGTATGATGCAGCTATCAACAATGACTCATTCCTATGCATATCGGCAATGGACAACCTGATGCATTGGTCCAGTTTTCTCTCGCCCCATTGGACTTCATTCGAGTGGCTGACTCTCAAGAACCAATCTTTCCATCCTACGGTAGGGCTGGGCCAGGATCGAAAGGTATCCTTCCACAGATCTAAGGAGAAATTCTCGGCTCTAAAAGGGATCCTGTTTGTTTCTGCGTTAATCAAATCTGTGGGATCTAGGTTCCCTAGCGGACCAAGACACTAGAGGTGTGGCTGATCGGTAGGGATGACTATTTTGTTAGATAGATCCTAATGGTTTTGGAAGCAAAAAGGAAGAACAAGGACAAAAAAGAGAAAAAGAAAATGCTCAGTAAAATAAATTACAGATGAACCAGGGCATGGTAAAAGAACATGAGATGGGGTGGTGAACTAACCTCAGGGACGGTGAAGTTGATGGCCATTTTCCTCGCAAGGAAGAAGATTGGAGGCTTCGAGACTGATGGAGAAAAGCCTTCGCTGGAGTTCTTGGAGCTTTCCAACAAGCGCCACCGCCAGAGAAGCAGAGTTGGGGCTGTAGAATGATGTGGTGGAGGAGTACCCGAGAAGGAACTATTTATAGGACGAAATGGGTAAGGGTAAATCTGACTTATCACTTCGCCGTATCCGTGAAATCCGAGGATACTCAGGAAGATATGGTAACTGTTCGCACGGTAATCAAGGGATTGCACAGATGATTTGACAGGAAGCGGTCGTGATCTGGGGATATTTTACTGTGCGAGATTTCCTGGTTGGTTCATCGGCAGCGTCTTGTAACGGTCATATTGCCGATGGACGGATGAAGTGGGAATATCCGTTGGGAGGATAAGATACTTTACTGACAAGAGTGTCCTGGTCAGTCCATCGGCAGGTCTCTGTAACGGAAACATTGCCGATGCGCGGCTAGGGTGGAAATGCCCGTTTGGAAAGGTGAGGATTTCGAGGAATCTGCAGAGGAATAGGATTGCAGTTGTTCAGATTAAAGCTGTCGGTTGCCAGATTGGGAGCATTAATTGCGGAAAGACATCATTACTGCAGAGAATTTCGGAGCATTAATAATTTCATACTCTGAAATTGGGGGGCATGTGTTGACACCGATTTTGGACATGTACCTAGAGACCAGCAGAGTATAGATCGGCAGGTGGAGCAACAGTAACTAGTTTGCAGAAGAGTTGCCGACGAGGATGGTTGCCGATGAAGAGAAGATTGAATATGACTAGGTCCAAAGGTGGCGACGTGTTCTTGCCGATGAACAATATTGGTGTTTGCCGATGGCCATAACAGGAAGACTGCCGATGACTCTGAAGGAAAGCGTGGAGGTTGCCGATTGATCTGTGGCGGTGTCCCGGTCGGTTACAAGGGGGTGGTTTTATGTTTTCCTTCGTTGTTTAAATTCGTTTTGTATACGGATTCTGTTTAATTTGGAATTCGAGTCCTAGTCGTGTCTGATTGTAGCTATTTGAGCAGGGTATAAATGTGGACTTTAGGGCCTTGTAATGGACAATCAATCAATCAATCAAATACTAGTTTTTACTCATATTCTAGCATCTACTTTTTTGATGACTTCGTCATACTTTTTCCTTTTATTACGAGTTCTTAGGAATTCGTCGACTTAAGCTCGGCGTGTTCTCAAGTTCCGTGTGAATACCTCTTGGCCGTGGCATCCGGGCGCATCGCTGTTGTCAGGACCAAAGTATTCGAGTTACCACCTTTGCCGATAGTAAGGTCAAATCGGCTGGCACGCCTTAACGTTTAAATCGGGTATTAGCCCTTTGTGTTTGCAGAACCGCTTTTGCATCAACAGCTTTGTGTATGATTGTTCATTGGAATGCGTGTTGTTGATTGATGATCGAGTTTAGTTGGTGAGCTTTATGTTGGTGATCAAGGCTAATCTTTTGATGACCAGCAGGCTTAGGAGAGCTTTGATCAAGGCAAGTATAACTTGGGACCATCCTTGTTTCCTATACACTTTTAATACATATATCATATGCATGTGTCCACCTTGACAACCCTAGAAAAATCTTAGATGATTGTTATCTTGAATTCCTTGATACCTATTTAGATATGCATTTGGGGTAGTTCTTGCTAGTGCTTGATTATAATCTTTGATCTTGTAACATGAATGTTTGGATATACAATAAACAATAAAATAAGCTATCTAGCAACTTGAATATAAATGGTGGAAAGAACTCTGGCTTTTGCTAGATTGATCTTGACCCTCCATAAGGACTTATCCCTTAGCAAAAGTTGGGATAATTCGTACAAACCATGAGGGCTATATGGCTGTGGCTTTGGCTCGGTATGAAGACCTTATCTAGCTTGTTAGAGGTTACCCGAAAGGGCGCTAGAGGGGCTTGCTGTTTTGGGTACAGTGTGGCCTCTGTCCTTATGTGTATAGGTTGCGAGTCATTGTGCCATTTGGAAGGGGGGCTCTATATCTGCATGCCCGAGAATCCTTGCGGCCCTAACTTGTTAGATGAACTTTTGAAAGGCTTCATAGTGAACCCTGCCGACCTCCCTTGGAAGGGGGCTAAGAGACTTACAATCTCGGGCGAAAGGGTAAATCACGACTCATGGGTAAAGATGTACAACCTCTGCAGAGTGTTAAATCTGGTATACTAGTCGTGCCCACGGATACGGGCGGTCCGAAAAACTGACGGAATAGATGGACACTGGTGAACATGATTAATGATGATAAATGATGGTTTATTATGTTGTTTATATGTGTTATTATTAATTCTTGTATACATTGATCATGTGGTTATGGGATTAATTATGCTACCTTGATATTTGCTATCCAATGATTAAACATGCTATCTACATATAAAAGCTAAACGCAGTCAAACCAGTGTCAGCTAATTGAGCCTCATGAACCCCTGGTTATACTTGTTGAGTACAATATGTGCTCACTCTTACAATTTCCCCCACACCTCAGGCGAAGTTTTGGGCTTGTGATCAACCAATCAGTTGGATCCTATAGAGAGAAGTTAATACCCAAAGTTGGAGTTGTCGATCCGCTGTTTTCTATTAAAGGTTATCTCTTTTATACTAAGTACGTTATATAATTATGCATTGTCTTTTGATATTACCCCTTATTTGTAGCTACATGTGAGATTTGGCTTCAAAAACTCACATCTGGTGCATATCTGGTTTTGTCCTTAAAATCGAGTATTACAGAGATAGATAAAGAGATAGTTAAGGTCTCCATGAATACATGCAGTGCTCATTGCTCATTATCATTGCAAGTCCCTTTTCAGTGGTAAAAATATAAATAATGATACCTAGAATACTCCTGGTTAAAATGCTACAATGGTATTATCTGTGCGCTTGCAGATCCTTATTTATTTATCTATTTATTTATTTATTTATTTATTTATTTATTTATTTATTTATTTCCTATAAAAGCATATAGGTTTGATACCAGCACTTCTGCATCATGTTATGGATGACAACCTAGCTTAAGTGATGTTAAGTAATTTTGACGCCATTGCTAGGGATAGGTTTAAGAGTCTATTTTTAGTAGTTGTGTTTTCAATAGTAACATACTATATTGTGTTACTATGAAATTTTACTGGAACACATTGACAAATATGTTACAAGAAAGTGCTACAATATCCTTGTTTTGCAGTAGTGAGCGTAGGTGAATTCTAAGAACCTACCCATATGCAGTCAAAGTAGGCTCGCCGAGGAGGAATAGATTAGAGCGGCATTTCCCATACCATAGGGAAGTTAGGACGGCATGGTCGCTTGCCTCCTTGTCAACATGCTCGGCCTTGGACAAAGTAGTGACACTCTAGAGCATCGGCTAGAGCATCATTCCGTTCTACCAGCATCCCTCCTGAGGCAGGCTCAAGCTGGACATGCCTCTTACGAGGGTACACTGTACCGACTATGGAGGGTCATCCCCAACTCTCACAACAGAGTTGGGACTTCCCTGCCTCTTCTGTGTTCGATGAGCACGGTGAGAGTGGTGGCATGAGCACCTCTTGCACCTCGGCTAGAGTGGGGAGAGCTCATGGTGGGACAGAACTCTAGGCGAGAGGACCATGTTGTGTAGCCATAGCCTAGCAACATGAACTCCAAGCTCCCAAACTAGAGGACCCTGCCAAGACGAAGTGGGTGGTGGTTGTTAACCATCTAGAGCTTGCTCAAGAAGAGAATGTTACACGTAGAAGGCCCCTATCTGGCATACCAACTGTCACTGTTTGGACTTGTGATCCCCACACTGGCAAGCAAATTTGTATTTACGTGCCCCTGATCCGGATTGTGTGCGAGAAGAACACAAATAATTTATACTAGTTCAGACCAAGATATGCCCTATATCCAGTGAGAGGGGGAGGCCTTGTATTAATGTAATACCCAATTTTAAGGACAAAACCAGATATACATCATATGTGAGTCTTAGAGGTCAAATCTCACATATAACTACAAATAAGGGGTAATATCAAAAGACAATACATAAATTATATAACATACATAATAAATCAGAGATAACCTTAGGCAGCAAACAATGGAAGGTACTCCAAAGTTTGGGTATTAACTTCACTCTGCAGGATCCAAACTGACTGGTTGATCATAAGCCTAACACTCCTCCTGAAGGGTGAGGGAAATAGCAAGAATGAGTCCATATCGAACTCCACAATTATAGCAACTAGATTGTATAGATACCACAATCTCATGATCAATGTGACATAGGTAATGTAGATCATTAAATAATAAACAATGAGTATCTTAACACAAGAATCATCACCCTTAATGTATATGTCCCCAAGGCCGCTCATGTCCGTGAGCATAGGTAGTATACCAGTTTAATAAACACTCTACAAATGTCGTACATCTTTACCCATGAGTTATGATTTACCCTTTCGCCCAAGGTGATCAGCCTCTTAACCCACTACCAAGGAAAGTCAATAGGGATCACTATGAAGTCTTTCAAAGGTTCGTCTAACAAGTTTGGACCGCTAGGTTTCATTAGTCAGTCCATGTGATTCGACCATTCTAAAACAAATCTAGTGGCAATCTTGTAAATATAGAAAATGTATTTTGAATAACACTAAGCTAGTTTATGCTTTTGAAAACAGAAAATGTATTTTAAAACTACGTAACGGACTATGGGTTATAATCTGAAGTTTTCTAGGGTCTCTTTAGCAAAAATTCCAATCGAAGAGGTATGATCTAATCCTGGACGTTGATCGGCGAATGGATGACTGAGAGAGATTGTGGCAGTCTGGCCGCCGAAACAGTAACTCCGAGTGGCAGTCTCCATTGGCTACGCTTGAAGTTCACCGAAGTTCATGGAAAAACGCGCTACAGTGCACCAAACGCAAAACCGAGGGCATGGAAAGTGAGAGGAGATCAAGGGGAACTCACTTAGGGGCTTTTCGAGGTCGGGGAACGGTCGGGGATGCCCGGCGGCTCGAGATAGCAAATCAGCAAGCTTCTGTACACCATGGCCAAGTTAGCGAGCAACCAAAGTAGTAGAAAAAGAATAAAAGGGCTCCAAAGCTTCATTACCAACTTATGAAGCTTGGCCACTGCTCGGAATCATTCGTACGGCAGCGGACAAAGCTTCCCACGGTGGCGGCATGTTTTGAAATCCGTCGAGATCCAAAACGTGACAGAGACTCTAGCTAGGGCTCAGCACGAGGTAGATGCGAAACAAGATCATAGAGGAGTGCTCAGGCCTTATAGGGGTGTCGGTTGCATCCAAAACACAAAATCTCGAAGAACCCGGGATTGGATGCCGCGTTGGGTGAGTTCCAGACAGACACGACGCAGGGAAGAAGAAAGGAAGGGGAGGAGAGACGCTGACCTGTGGGACTAGGTTAGCAGAGAGAGAAGGAGTGGGATGGTGCCAAGGTGAGAGGGATGGTGCCACGGCTGGCTCCCTGCTGGGATGGCCATTGGGCCAAGGTGAGAGGGAATGGTGGGAGTGGGATGGTGCCAAGATGGACCTCAACTGGCTACCAGGCCAAAACAAGGAGAAGAAACCTTCTTCTACTTCCTTTTTTGTTTTAAATTTCCAAAACTCCTTTTCAAATCCTTTTTAAAATCAGTTTCAAAACATTTTAAATTTTAGTCCAAACCACTCACCACATTAAAATGAATGCACAAGCATGAATGCACAAACAAGTTGCTAACTCCTATAATAAATTTTATTTTAACAAAAAATATTGTTTCTTTACATTTTATGAGCACAAAAATACGTAATCAAATCAAATTCCCCTATTTTGAAAGCTTTTTAAAATTTAGCGTGTTACAATTCTACCCCCCTTAAAATAAATCTCGTCCACGAAATTCAAAAGAGGCTCAAATTCCAAGAGGGAAAGAGGAAAGATTTTGATAACTCTTTCAACTTCACCACTTGCATACCAAACTTAAACACTTATGTCTCAAGGTCACATCTCATGAACAAAATTTCCATGGAGTACATATTATGCATAATTGATCAAAGTCCATCTTGACTACTAACTTTTTAGCTTACAACTCAAAGAGACATGGAAATTTAATATGAATTTGCCTCCTCAGGTAGGAGTGGACCACCATGATACTCAATTCTTTTCTCTGACAATGATGTTAAGAGCATTTTGTACTGGGTACCATAGATCACTCCTTTGTATGCACACAACCATCCATTACCAAGGACCAAGGGAATACCAAGTGACTCTAACACAATGAGATTTACAGTGAAGTTTTCCTTGTTTATGACTAGATTGATATTTGAGAAAACCTGATCTGCTTGTACTTCTCCCACTGGGGTATGAACTAACAAAGGCTTCCTCGTTGGGCACTTACGCTGAGTCTACTTGAATATAGCCACCCACTAGCTCCTTAAACATTATTTATATCCACATTGCTCAGTCTTCCATTGACATAGTTTCGTTGCACCTTACTTCCATGAGCAGGCTTCTTACAGCTTTTTTTTCTCTTTCGTCGTTGTGGATTCTGATTTGATTCACTTCCAACTTGCTGTTCAATATTATGGTTTTGATAATACTCAGCTTCATCATACTCATAACATCCTTGAAAGGCAAGATCATCATTCTCTTCCCACATATCCGTGAGAGGCACCCTATTGGGCTTTGGATGCATGGGACACTACACTTCCTGTCGTCATGTGACCAGTATTAGTAACACAAGCAAGGGTAGATGATCATAATCATAAGATATCTCAGAATACAATTATCACTTCAAGATAGATTGAAAAGACATCAACACATGATATCAAGGCACTACCCCTCCTTAAAATGAGATTGATTGGGGAACACTAGGAACTAGCTCTCATATCCTTTTTAGACACTACACATCATATAGTCTTTTAAATTCGCTGTACCGAGTCTCATGATCCAAGGTTGGTTTCATCACTAAGTTCTAACTATTGGTACCTTTATCACAGTTAAGTTGCTTCACTCTCTTTGTACATATAAATTTGTAGACTTTGGTGTCATCTGATCCTCGTAAGCATAACTCTCAATTTGAGTATCAGCCATGACATATACCTCCATTGATATTTTCCAAGTAGGATGATATCTTGAAACAAAACCAAACATACCAAGCACTTGATGTCCTTATAAATGATCCAACATTAACCAATACTTCTCATTGTAACTCTTTTAACTAGGCTACCCTCCTTAAGAAAAGGTAAACTAGCTAGGGGACACAAAAGGGGTAGCTTGCACATTCTTCCAAATAAGTTAGCATTGAGAACTTTTGACATCCCAAAGAACTTATGTGCAAGAGAACAAACATGTATCCTGAAATTTCCTCACGATATGAAAGCACCAGCGTAGTAAAATAGTTATAACTCTTATTCTGTTAATACAAAAGAGTTGTATCTTATACCATTAGAAAACTTATGAAATTCCCTACAACTTTTATGTAGAAGACCTCCTTAGATTCTATTTTTAAGATGAGGTAAAACAGCCAAACATAATATCCATCCTGACAATGTCTCAACACATATGCAGTAACTTGCAGAAGTCATATCTCGAGCTATAAATATCATATGGCAACGATCCTTATATTGTTGAAAAGCATATGAAATCCTATACAACTTTTGTATATAATTTTGTCCCAGATTCTGATGTTACATTTACTGAATATAGGAAATATCAGAACTGTCCAGACTTTGAAACATAACCGAAACATCCAATTATAAATGTCATATCTCAGGTTTTACTTATCCGATAAAGTTCCAGATTATACCGTTGGAAAGCTTAGCCAATTGTGTAAAACTTTGATATAGAACACTTTTCCAAATTCTATAGTTAATTTTGTCTAAAACAGTAAGAAACTGAAACTGGTCCAGATTCCTGACAGCACAACTGTATCTTCTTGTGATTTTTATAACTCCAATTCCAAGATAGCTATGGGGGTGATTCTTGAGGTTAGAGAAAGATCTTGAAGTCTACAATCATCCATAATTTTCTCATGATTTTTGGTTATCCAAGAACAGGGACATGAACTGATAAAACACAGAATACTTTGGAAAGATTATATTAAGATAACAAGGGAAACACCAGCTATTTATTTCATTAATCCTTAAACCTTAGGCCTATAAACTAAATGAAATTGTGAAGATAACTCACAAGATCACTACACTCATTACAAAAATCCAAATCAAGCATAAGCATAATGACAAATCAATTAAGCACTAAAGGTTCACAAGGCACACAAACTCGACTTTCGCTACTAACGTTTTTATTACACAAAGGGACACAAACTCCTATATCTTAAACTTAGTGTGGCTACTTTCATGATGCATCTGTGATTCCTCTGTGGACAAAATTTTACATAGTATCCTTCCTATCGGTAGTGATAACACTTTCTCATAGCTGGATCCTTTGTGAAGTTATTTTCCTCTGAAGTGTTGCTCGGTGTGTTATCAGCTCGCTGACCTCTGAAGGTTTATGTTTGGCTGGTTAGCTTTCTTTTTACATTGCTTGATCTTTCGAGGTTGAAACTCTTTATAAGTGATTGTCCACCCATCTATGCATACCTCATGAGTAGTGGTGTTAGCTTGAGGAGCTTCTTCATCTCCAAGGTTTGAATTTTCCTCACAAGATTTTGAAGCTGTTGACACCGTTTTTGAACACGCACCCGGGATCGGTAGAGTATAGATCGGCAAGATAAGGCAACAGTAACTGGTCTGCAGGAGAGTTGGCGATGAGGGTGGTTGCCGATGAAGGGATAGTTGAATGTGACTAAGTCTATGAGTGGTGATATGTTTATGCCGATGGTCAGCATTAACCTGTGCCAATGGCTACGATGAGGGGTCTGCCGATGACTCAGAAGAACCTAAAGGTTGCCGATTGGCCTGTGGTGGTGTCCCAGTTTGTCACGGGAGGATAGTTTTTATATTTTCCTTAGTTATTTAAGTCGGTTTGTATATGGATTCTGTTTAATTTGGAATTCGAGTTCTAGTCGTGTTTGATTGTAGCTCTTTGAGCGGAGTATAAATGTAGACCCTAGGGCCTTGTAATAGACAGAATCAATCAATCAATCAAACACAAGTTTTTACTCATATTCTAGCATCTACTTTTCGACGACTTCGTCATATTTTTCCTTTTCATTATGAGTTCTTAGGTGTTCATCGACTTAAGCTCGGCGTATTCTCGAGTTCCACGTGAATACCTCTTGGCCGTGGCATCCGGGCGTATCGCTGTTGTCGGGACCAAAGTATTCGAGTTATCACCTTTGCCGATAGTAAGGTCAAATCGGCTGGCACGCCTTAACGTTTGAACTGGGTATTAGCCCTTTGTGTTTGCAGATCCAGCTTTTGCATCAACACATCTTTTGGCACACCTGGTGGGACCAGATTCGAGATCAAAATTGACATGTCGACTACTGAGTTCGATCAGGAGAACGTCATCCCTATGACGGAAGCCAATCTTAAAGATGAGCAGAAGTAAGCTATTGCAAAAGCCATGGAGGATTACAAGCAGCAATGTTTGAGGTCCTTCAGCATCAACAGAAGGAAGCGCTGTCGATGCCTCGGCAGGTTACTTTTGATGCCAATCCTGGTAAACTTCAAGACATGGTTGATAATGCTATTAATCGTGCCTTGATCAATCAAGCTGGTGTGCTGTCCAATACGGTTTTCAATGTCGTGGCTAGAACTTTCAAGGAAGGACAATTGCCACCCAATTATATGGGCCCTTCTCATCATTAGCTAGGATCACCGGTGGTCACAGCTCCATCGACTGCTACAGCCGTTGCGGGTACAGAAACTACTGTTCCTCCAAGCACGTTAGGAGTAACTAATGCACAATCTACACCGATGACGACCAATCCATCGACTTCAGATGGGTAGATCAAGCTTGCTACAGATCTATTGGCATCAGCAATGTCGGGATCCTTTGCTCCTAATTGGTGGGGTTTTGGTATGCCTCCAGAATACTTGTTGAAGACACCTGGCACATCTCAGATGGCTGATGTGAGAGGCAAGGCTCCTATGACATCGGCACCTCCAAATATGTCGATGAATCAGAGTCCCCAGTATACTACAACCACTACTGCAAGGCCCTACACTAGGAATTCTCAAGCTCCAACATTCCAGATGCCTAACGCATCGGCAGATTCAATGCTGACGCAACAGAGGTTTATGACTCAGCCAGGGTATGTCAATTCAATGATGATGCCCAATTACCAGTCATCGGCAGGTCCTATGCCGATGAATGCTAATAGTGGATGGCCTGAGCAGCAAGTTTTTCCACAAATGCCCCAACAGAATAATCAGGCTATAGGGTTCCAACAAGGCCAGATCTACCCTGGATTCCATAACCAAGGGTTGGTCAATCAGCCGATGAATCTTGGCCAGCAGATCGGTGGTCAGTAGTTTGGTGGTCCACATCTTGGTGGTCAACAGATCGGCGGTCAGCAGATTGGCGGCCAAATGATTAACCCAATGTACCATGCAGATCGTGCACCGCACAGGCACGTGGAAGCCCATCAGCAGGTGCCATTTCCACAACCGCCTCATCGGCAAGATGTCGATGCTTATTGGGCCGATAAGATTGCTGAAGTAATGAGAGATCAATTTGGGATAAAACCCAAAGTCAACACTTACTCTTACCGAACACCGTATCCTCCTGCATATGATTTGATTCCGCTTCCAAATCAGTACAAAGTACTGGATTTCACTAAGTTTTCTAGTCAGGATGATACATCAACTATGGAGCATGTCAACAGGTTCATCATTCACTGTGGAGAAGCTGCTAACAGGGATGAGTTGAGGGTTCGCCTGTTCTCGTCATCATTGTCTGGATCGGCTTTCACTTGGTTCATATCATTACCTCCCAATTCAGTGATTACTTGGGCCGATCTAGAGAAGCAATTCCACAAGTACTTCTTTTCTGGGGTCCATGAGAAGAAGATCACCGATTTGGTCAAGTTGAAGCAACGCAACGATGAATCGGTTGAGAGCTTTGTGCAGAGGATACGGGAGGTCAAGAACAAATGCTATAGTCTGGTTTTGGACGATCGGCAGCTAGCCGATTTGGCTTTCTAGGGTTTGTTGCCGCACATCAGGGACAAATATGCATCTCAGGAGTTCGAAAGCTTAAGTCATTTGGTGCAGAGAATTTCTGATCAAGATATTAGGCCTTTTGAGCCCAAGAGAGCATGGAACAAGAAGGTATCATTTGTGGATGAAGCAGCAAGCTCGGACTCTGACGAGGAACCAGTCATCGGCTTGGCAGAATGGGTAAAAAATAAGAAGCCGATGTCTTGCCCTTTTGGGCATAAAGAGCTAGAGAAGTTCGCGTTTGATATCACTAAAGCCGATAGGATATTTGACTTTCTACTTCAGGAAGGCCAAATCAAGCTGTCACCCAATCATGTAATCCCATCGGCTGAACAGTTGAAGAAGATGAAATATTGCAAGTGGCACAATGCAAGTTCTCACAGCACCAATGAGTGCAAAGTTTTCAGTCAACAGCTGTAATCGGCTATTGAGTCCGGGAGAATCAAATTTGATAGTTCCAAAGCCCAGAAGCCGATGAAGATCGATCAACACCCTTTTCCGACTGGGGGGCAGGCTCAGTGTGCACGACAGGCTTGGTGATCGTGTTGAATATTTTCCCAGGAACCGGGAAAAGCTTGAAGAGATGGCTAATGCATGGGTTCCCGATGAGTTCATATTTTGCAGGGATGCCAATACTTATCGGATGGAGTCAAGGGAAAGTCGTCGCCCATCGGTAAGGCAGCAACAGCTTCCTCCATGGTGTCTAGAGGGGTTGACTAGGACACAGAAAAGGAGGCTGCAGCGCAAAAGACGAGAAGAGTTGAGCAAGGGCGAGAACTCTGGCCAGTCTGGGGATCAGCAACAATCAGATCCATCGGTAGATGTTAACATGGAATTTATGTTGCCGATGGAATTCCTTGCGCCGTCCAGTGATGATGAGTTGGAGTTTTCCGACCAAATAGCTCAGTTGGCTCTAGATCCAATGACAGCCATCTTTGAAAAGCCTGCCGATGATGAAAGGCAACATCTTAAGGCTCTGTTTGTCAAAGGAAGAGTGGATGGTCAGCTGATGACCAAGATTCTAATTGATGGTGGAGCTGCTATTAATATCATGTCATATGCAGTGTATCGGAAGCTTGGAAAAGGAGATCAGGATTTGACCAAGACCGATATGGTGCTCAAAGATTTTGAAGGGAATGTGTCTCCGGTTAAGGGAGCCATCTGTGTTGAGTTGACCATCGGCAGCAAAACCTTGCCGACAACTTTCTTCGTGATCAGTGGGAAAGGTGCTTACAATCTGTTGCTAGGGAGAGATTGGATTCATGCCAATTGTTGCATCTCGTCTACAATGCACCAATGCTTGGTTCAGTGGGTAGGTGACAAGATTGAGATTGTCCCGGTAGATTCTTCTTATGTCATTGCATCGGCAGAGGCAGACACCTATGAAAGAACTAGGTGTATCTCAGGAGAGATTTGGGAGAAGGATTTTCTCAAAGTTGCCGATTATGAAATTCCACCGATCCAAGCAGTCGGTTGTGATGAAGGTTTTTAATGGATAGGTTCGCCGATGATGGAAAATTAGGCCAGGGGTTCACATCGGCCGATGATTTAGTAGAAGTAGATATAGGTAGTGGTGATAAACCTAGGCCTACTTTTATTAGTGCTAAGTTAAATTCTGAGTGTAAGCAACAGTTAACTGATTTGTTAAAGGAATATAAAGATTGCTTTGCTTCGGATTATACTGAGATGCCTGGTTTAGACCGATCAATTGTTGAACATCGGTTGCCTATCAAGTTTGGATTTCGGCCACATCAGCAACCAGCTCGCCGATGTAATCCTAATATTCTTCCTGATATCAAGGCCGAAATAACTAAACTTATTGAAGCTAAATTTATTCGGCAGTGTCGATATGCCGAGTGGATTTCCAATGTTGTTCCAGTCTATAAGAAAAATGGGAAGCTTCGGGTCTGTATTGATTTCAGGAATCTTAATAAAGCTACGCCAATGGATGGCTACCCAATGTCGATTGCCGACTTACTAGTTGATGCTGCGGCTGGGCATCGGATTATCAGCTTTATGGATGGCAATGCAGGATACAATCAGATATTCATGGCTGAAGAAGATATTCCAAAAACTGCATTTAGATGTCCTGGTCATGTTGGGTTGTTTGAATGGATAGTCATGACCTTTGGCTTGAAAAATGCTGGTGCCACTTATCAGAGGGCTATGAATTTTATATTTCATGAGTTCATCGGCAAGCTGGTGGAAATTTATATTGATGATGTGGTGGTTAAGTCTGGAGACTTCACAAAGTATCTTGCCGATTTGCGAAAGGTGTTGGAATGCACAAGGAAGCATGGTTTAAAGATGAATCCCAATAAGTGTGCATTTGGTGTATCGGCGGGACAATTTCTTGGTTTCATGGTGCATCAAAGGGGGATTGAAATTAGTCGGAGATCCATTGATGCTATCAACAAAATAGTTGCCCCTACCAACAAGACTGAGCTCCAATCCTTGATCGGCAAGGTAAATTTTATCAGGAGGTTTATATCTAATTTGTCTAGTAAAATTCATGCTTTCAGTCCTTTACTTAAGTTGAAAGCCGATCAAGAGTTTGTCTGGGGTAAAGAGCAACAATTGGCCTTAGATGAAATCAAGAATTATTTGGTAAATCCTCCGGTTCTGATTCCACCTCAGCAAGGGAAGCCCTTCAGATTGTATTTATCTACCGATGGGATGGTCATCGGTTCGGCTTTAATTCAAGAATTTGAAGGGAAGGAACGTGTGATTTCTTATTTAAGCAGGAGATTGGTTGATGCTGAAACTAGGTACTCGGCCATTGAAAAGTTATGTTTGTGTCTTTATTTCTCATGTATTAAGTTAAGACACTATTTGTTATCGGCCGAATGCACTAACATATGCAAAGATGATGTGGTCCGATATATGCTGTCTATGCCGATTATGAGCGGCAGGATCGGTAAGTGGATTTTGGCACTGTCGGAATTCGATTTGCGTTACGAATCGGCTAAAGCAGTTAAAGGACAGATCATGGCCGATTTTGTAACTCAGCATTGCGGTACAGTGGAGACTTTGGAAATTGTACCTTGGACGCTTTTCTTTGATGGGTCCACGTGTGACCGGGGGGCAGGAGTTGGCATAGTGTTAATTTCCCCTCGGGGAAGGAGGTACGAGTTTTTCTTGCCGATTGTTGCCACATCAACAAATAATCAGGCTGAGTATCAAGCTTTGATAAAGGGGTTGGAATTACTAAGGGAAATTCATGTTGATGTTGTTGAAGTCTTCGGAGATTCTATGCTGGTTATAAATCAATTGGCTGGAAGCTATGAATGCCGAAGCGAAGTTTTGACAACTTATCACAAAAGGAGTATGCAACTGTTAAAGGAATTCAGGGATTTCCGATTAGAGCATGTTCCTCGACTGCATAATGAAGAGGCCAATCGGTTGGCTCAGCATGCCTCGGGATACCAGCCCATGATTAATGCAATATCGGCAATCGGTGCCGATGATTGGAGAAAAGAAATTATTGACTATTTGAAGGATCCATCCAAGAAGGTTGAGAGACGTGTTCGGTTTCAAGCTACCAAGTATGTACTCCTCGAAGATGAATTATATTACCGAACCATTGATGGGATTCTTCTCAGATGCTTAGGTAATGATGAGGCTAGAAGTTTGATGGGAGAAATCCATGAGGGAGTATGTGGTGCGCACCAGTCGGCTTTTAAGATGAAGTGGATGATTAGAAGAAATGGGTATTATTGGCCGACTATACTTGAGGATTGCTTTAAGTATTTCAAGGGGTGTCAAGGATGTCAGAAATTTGGCAATGTTCAAAGAGCGCCCGCATCGGCCATGAATCCTATCATCAAGCATTGGCCGTTCCGAGGATGGGCTATTGATTTGATCGGCCAGATTTATCCGCCATCCAGCAAAGGACATAATTTATTTTGGTTGCCACCGATTATTTCACCAAATGGGTTGAAGCTGTTCCTTTGAAGAAAGTTACATCGGCCAATATGATTGATTTTGTGAAAGAGTATATTATTTACCGATTTGGAATTCCTCAAACAATTACTACCAATCAGGGTACTATATTCACATCGGGGGAGTTTGATGAATTTGCGATCGGTATGTGAATTAAAGTATTGAACTCTTCTCCTTATTATGCTCAAGCTAATGGGCAGGACGAGGCGTCTAACAAAGGGATTATCAAGCTTATTAAGCGGAAGATTGAAGAAAACCCTAGGAGGTGGCACACGTTGTTAAATGAGGCTTTATGGTCATACCGGATGGCTTGTCATGGATCGACTAAGGTTTCACCTTATCAGTTGGTATATGGGCATGATGCAGTGTTACCTTGGGAAATTAAGACTGGGTCTAGGCGATTATCTTTTCAAGATCAATTGGCTGCCGATGATTATGCTACTTTGATGACAGACGAGTTGGATGATCTAGCGGGACATCGGCTAAGGGCTTTGATGAGTATAGAAGAGAATAAGAAGAGAGTTGTCAGATGGTATGATAAAAAGGTAAAAGCTAAGGAGTTTGCCGATGGAGACTTAGTATGGAAGCTAATCTTACCGATCGGGACTAAAAGTTCAAAATTTGGGAAGTGGTCTCCCAATTGGGAAGGTCCCTATCGGGTAAGTCGATCGGCTCCTGGTAACGCCTATATTTTAGAAACTCTTGAAGGAGTTGAGTTTCTCAGAGCATTAAATGGCAAATATCTAAAGAAGTATTACCCAAGCATATGGGTATATGCATAAAAGTTTAAGTGCCGATAACATTCCTATCGGCTGGATCAGAATGTGTCTAGGGTCGGACTTAATGTTTTAAAAGGGGCCGATAACAGTCCTATCGGCTAGACCAAAACATTAGAAGTGTTCAAAAGAAAGGAGCAAATATGTTGCCGATGAAGGATTCACATATTTAACAGCGCCTGGATCGCCGATATAGCACGCATGCGGATTTGGTTGGCTGCTTCTATCTCTCTGATGTCTTCATCGGCAGAGCCTTCCACCGGCTTCAACCTCTTCTTCATCTGCAGCGCTTTACGGCCATGGACATTTCGCTCCTGTTCAAGGAGTTTGATCGCCTCAGGCAGCTGGTTTTCCTCTTGTTGAGCTTGGGACAAGGCTTCTTCTACTTGCTTGAGTTCTGCCAACAGGGCTTCTCTTTTTGCTGACAGATCAGAGATCTTGTGCTTCAACGCATCTCCTGAGAACTTTAAGATGCCGATGTTCTTGTGCTTCTCATCGGCAAGGAGCTTCACTTTCATCATCTCCTCAGAAAGCTGAGTCTGAGTAGCTCTGTCGGCAAGACGCTGGGTGGCCTTTTGATATTGCAGCTGATGGCTCTCTAGATGTGCAGCTTGAAAAAGGATTTCTTCAGCATCGGTAGGAATTTGGCCTCTGAGGGTCTTGAACAAAGCCTTGGCTGGGTCGGAGTCATCAACCAGTTGGGCTGTGTCTTGATGAAGGAGGGCTGATAATTCTTCTAACTTGGCCCTGATTTCTGTCGATGTAATTCCGACTGCTCGGGAAGAACTTGTCTCCTCGCCTTCATCTTCAGATATGTCGATGGCAAAGGAGAACAAGCTGTCAGGAGAATCCTATTCCTGAAAAGGAAATGAAGTGAGTCATTCTATGGTCAAGTATTGACAAATAATACCGATAAAGATTGGGTGACTTACTTGTTTCAGAGCAATCTCTCACCTCTGACTAGAAGATGCTGATGGAACCACAGGCTGATCGGCTGGGGTTGCCGATGGGATTATGTCAGCTGAAAGAATAACAGAGATAATTATAAGACAGAGAAAGTAACTTCATCGGCAGTGATTTCATAGAAAGTGTGTTACCTTGAGGGGGAGCAGTACTTGTTTGGATGGAAGAAACTACCGATGCTATAATTGAACTTGCTGGATCGGTAGTTTTCTCATGCACGTCAGCCGATGTGTCTTCCGACTGAGGTACTTCTGGCTGGGGTTCTTCTGGTTGGAGTTCTTCCACTTGGGGTGCTTCTTGTGGCTGAGGAAGAGGTGGTACCTGCTGTGTCTGGGTTTCTGGAGAAGAGGGAGAAGATTCCACTGGGAATGGAGATACTGGGGGAGGAGAAGGTATTGCTGTCCTCTTGCGCTTTGCTTGTGATCTGATGCTCTTGGAACCTTTCCTTTTCGCCTGACTGGACTGGGGGGCATCGGCACTTGTGCTTCTGGTCCTTGCCAATGCGCCGGTATGCTGTTACAATGATGGAAATTCGTGAGTACAAGTGTAACAGATGAAATAATGAAATCGGTATGGATGAAAAAGTTTAAAAATTCACCTTGAAGGCCGGTGCTAAGGTAGAGGCTGCTACCGATGGAGATGTCTTCATCCGTTTGGTGGTGACTTTCTTGAGGCGCACACCTTGGTGCATTATGGAAGCCAAGGTGGGAGCGTTGTTGCCAATCGAGGAGAATGGACCTGATGGAAAAATCTCAATCGGCTTGCCGCTCCTACTGACCGATGGTGGTGTGGCGTCAACCTGTAACATAACATAGAGAGTAAGTTATCGATGAAAATGAAAAGATCGGAACATCGGTTTGGAAATACTTATAGTATTATCGGGGACTTTGTACTAGGGATCGATCATACCGCAGTACGTAAGAGCCGATCTGCAGAACAGATGCTCCTTCCATTCTTCCCACCATTGTTTGTACGCCTGGGTAATGAAGAGGGCCGGAACCCACTCTGATAGATCTGCATCTGTATTGGCACTCAGTGGCAGTTGAGCTATCCTGGTCCACTCGAGAAGACTGGTGATGTTTTCCCTGGGTTTTATCACATCGGCATAACAAAGTGCAATCGGCAGCTGACCGAAAGCTAGTTGACGGGCTAATGCCGATGGGTTATAAAATTCATAGGTCTGGTTGGAAGCTTTCCCACTGCCGAAGAAGTTTACTGGTATGGCTCTTGGAGTGATAAGTGCCATCATCACATCGTGATCTTTATTAAGAGCATTGTTGAACGGATGGAAGACCAAAGGAAACATGGTGTCTGGATCTTCATAAGGCATCCATGCTCGCTGTTCTCTGGTCAGGCCTTCATACAGGGTCTAGAAGAATCGGCTAACCTGATCGGCGTTACCACCTGTACCAGGTAGAACTATGGTAGCCTCGCCGAAGTTCAGAGGAGGACGAGTTGCCGATTCTTCTTCGTAAAATTCATAGTTTTCGGCTATGTCCCTGGGGAAGCGTTCTGCGAAGAGGTTGAACTCAAGACGCTTATGCATGTGGAGGCTAAGCCACATATTGACAAACCACCAGGGGCCCCCTAAGTTGCCGATGGATTGGCCGAGTAGGAGTTTTCTGGCTACTTGATGGAGGAGATGGTAAACCGAGCCAAGCAAATATCGGCCGAGGGGGAATCGGCCACCATTAGCTAATCTCTCTGCTGCCGATAGGTAAACAGAGGTTGGTCCTGTCGATCGACCACAGAATACAAATTTGTCTAGCCACATATTCAGGAAGGTGGTTTGTTCCTTTATGTTGACAGGCCCTGTTCTACGGTACTTCTGAATGTACCCAGACCAACCGCCGATAGAGCGGGTTTCCACTTTAGCACTAGGTGTGGTGTCAAAGATGTGACTACTATCAGTAGTGGATATATCTAAGCCAGTGAGCATAAATACATCGGCAAGAGTGGGAGAAGCAGGACCATGACCGAAAACAAAGGCATTAAGTGTGTCTGACCAGAAATATGATGCAGCAATCAGCAGTGACTCATTCCTGTGCATATCGGCAAGGGACAACCTGATGCATTGGTCCAGTTTTTGCTCACCCCACTGAACCTCATTCGAATGACTGACCCTCAAAAACCAATCCTTCCATCCCACGGTGGGACTGGGCCAGGAACGGAAGGTGTCTTTCCATAGATCCAAAGAGAAATTCTCGGCTCTAAAGGGGATTCTGTTTGTTTCTGCGTTGATCAGATCGGTGGGATCTGGGTTCCCTAGCGGACCGAGACATTGGAGGTGTGGCTGATCGATAGGGATGACAATTTTATTGGACAGATCCTAATGGTTTTTGGGGTAAAAAGAAGAACAAAAGAAAAAAAGGAAGAATGTTCAGTAAAATAAATTGCGGATGAACAAGGATATGGTAAAAGTACAAGAGGTAGGGTGATGAACTGACCTCGGGAACAGCAAAGTTGATGGCCTTCTCCTCACAAAGAAGATGGTCGAAGACTTTGAAGTTGGTAAAGAAAGGGCTTCGGTGGAGTTCTTGGAGGTCTCGAATAGCGCCGCCGCCAGAAAAGTAGAGTTGGGGCTGTAGAATGATGCGATGGAGAAGGAGTACCCGAGAAGGAACTATTTATAGGACAAAACGGGCAAGGGCAAATCTGACTTATCTCTTCGCCATATCCGTGAAATCCGAGAAATCCGAGAGTACTCAGGTGGATATGGTAACTGTTCGCACGGTAATCAAGGGATTGCGCAGGTGATTTGACAGGAAGCGGTCATAATCTAGAGATATTTCACTCTGCAGGATTTCCTGGTCGGCCCATCGGTAGTTCCTTGTAACGGTAATATTACCGATGGGCGATTAAGGTGGAGGTGTCCATTTGGGAGGTTGAAGAATTCGAGAAATCTGCGGAAGAATCGGACCAAGGTTGTTCAGATTTAGGCTGTCGGTTGCCAAATTGGGAGAATTAATTGCGGAAAGGCATCATTACTGCAGAGAATTTCGGAGCATTAATGATTTCATACTCCGAAATTGGGGGGCATGTATTGACACCATTTTTGAACACGCACCCGGGATCGGTAGAGTATAGATCGGCAAGATAAGGCAACAGTAACTGGTCTGCAGGAGAGTTGCCGATGAGGGTGGTTGCCGATGAAGGGATAGTTGAATGTGACAAAGTCTATGACTGGTGATGTGTTTATGCCGAGGTCAGCATTAACCTGTGCCGATGGCTACGATGAGGGGTCTGCCGATGACTCAGAAGAAGAACCTAAAGGTTGTCGATTGGCCTGTGGTGGTGTCCCAGTTTGTCACGGGAGGATAGTTTTTATATTTTCCTTAGTTATTTAAGTCGGTTTGTATATGGATTCTGTTTAATTTGGAATTCGAGTTCTAGTCGTGTTTGATTGTAGCTCTTTGAGCGGAGTATAAATGTAGACCCTAGGGCCTTGTAATAGACAGAATCAATCAATCAATCAAACACAAGTTTTTACTCATATTCTAGCATCTACTTTTCGACGACTTCGTCATATTTTTCCTTTTCATTACGAGTTCTTAGGAATTCGTCGACTTAAGCTCGGCGTATTCTCGAGTTCCGCGTGAATACCTCTTGGCCGTGGCATCCGGGCATATCGCTGTTGTCGGGACCAAAGTATTCGAGTTATCACCTTTGCCGATAGTAAGGTCAAATCGGCTGGCACGCCTTAACGTTTGAACTGGGTATTAGCCCTTTGTGTTTGCAGATCTAGCTTTTGCATCAACAGAAGCTAAATGTGACAACTTAGAATATGAATTTTGATCGCTTTCCAATACTGTCTCTAGTGATTTTGCCTTCCTCATTCTTATCCTTATTTGTTACACAATTTGGTTTTATCTTAACTTCCTTCTTAGATGACTTGTTTCTGAGGACAAGAGAAAGAGTTCTTCGTGCTAGTGGACTTTGTGGTGCTAGACATGCATCCAGACTCAAAAGTGACACTCATTCTCAGGAGGCCCTTTTTTAGCACCACCAATGCACACATTCATGTCGGAAAGGGATCCATCAAATTCACCATCAACGGACAAGAAGAGAAGTTCACATTCAAATCAAAACAAGAACTCAACTCTTCTGCAAAAATGGTAGATCAAGACAAGACAGAAGAATCACCAGAGTCACTCACTCAGGGATTATCAATAGAGTAAATACTTTGGAAGGTCTAGTTCGGAGGACTCTAAAACTTCAAACCCTCGCCGGAAAGTAACTCGGTATTTACCCGCATTTAATTTCTCAGTCCATATAATTTTCATAGGCATATTTACTTTACAACATTGCATTATAAAATTATGCGCCCCATATAAATAATTTTTCCGATGTGTAACAACTCGTTAAAAATATTTATTGGTGTGGCATAAAATATTTTAGTTCATATGTTTATTTTAGCTTGTTCTCATTTTAAAATTTCTGCATTATATTATATATTTAGTGCATGGTGGGCCCACCATCATGGGTCCCACATGTCATAGACTCCACCTCACATACATCACATCACATTATTTCATCCACTTACACTCACCTCCACTATCTTCTCTTTTCCACCATTCAAATCCACCATCTCTTATTTTTCTTTGCTTAGCCAGGAAGCAAAGTTGGTGACACAAAATTTGAGTGGAAGGAGGGCCAGCACATGGGCAGTCGCCCCACCACCTTGGGCACCTTCCCGGCCATCTCCTCCTCTATAAATGGCCTTTCTCCCTTCACTTTAGGCACCACACACATTCAGTTTATATAGCCAATAACCTTGCTCTCGACTTCAAGTTGTCCAAGGAGAATTTGATAGGGATGGAGACTAGAAAGAGTAGAGAAAGGAGTGAGAAGTAAGGAGAGTGAGCAAGAGCTCAAGAGCTAGTGTAGAGAGGGGTAGTGCTACAAGAATCTCATAGAAAAATAGTGGAGGTGCTGTCTGAATAGGATTAAGAATTCTAAAATTAAGGGGAGGTTCTGCCGAAATCCAAACTAGAAACTAGAATTAATCTTGAAAGAATGACTAACCTCTGGACGGCTAACCGCTAATCCTTGACTAACCCCTTGCACTAGTATTGTTGTTTGTAAGAAATTTTTGCAGGATAAAGAGTTGGGCCAAAGGATTCACCAACAAGGTCACGGGCAGGAGCACAAGGAGCTCGTCCTGGTATGCTTCATCAAGGGTCGGCTTCAACATGAGTATTGATCCTCCCGTCATCCCTCAGTCAGATCGTCCCTTAGTCAGCATCTTCTTCCGCTGCACACCGGAGGATTCTCCTCACGGCATCTCACCTTGCCTTGAGAGGTTATCGAGAAAAGAGTATCTACAACAAGCTCAAGAGCAGGAGATTCACACACACACTAGTCCTCGATGAAGTATTTCTCTGCGAAGCAGGTATGGCTAGTGGACTTGACACTATTTTCCAGTTTGTTGGTTGGAGTTCTATTGCAACCATCACTGAGTTAGGGTCTAGGCTCTTGACCATAGAATTTCTTTGCACCCTAAAACTCACTGAAACAGGAATTTATTTTAGACTGTTCACCCAAAAATTTTGTTTCACCTAGAGAAACCTTAGTGGTATTTTAGGCTTTCTTCCAAATACACCTCCTCGGGCTTGGCCTTCCCTTGCCACCACTAAGCAAAGCCACGGGACTCATCTAGGTCCTTAGTGGCCTGGTCTAGGACGTTGTCCGGCTCCACCAAGACCCCCTTGACCTGGGTGAGCTTGTCCTTGAAAGTTCCCACCAGGACGCTTCGCTCAGTGGACTCCCGCATAAGAGCTACCTCCATCTCCCAGATCCTCTCTGCTAGTGGGGCGACCTTCTCCTACATAGCCATGGCCTCGGCCACTAGGTTAGAGCACCAGAGGTGGAGGTCCTCCCCAGAAGGCAGAGATCCTCCACCTCGGTGCTCTTCTCTGATAGTCGCCACTCCACCCGCTCATGGAGCCCTTTCTCCTAATCCAGCACCGCCCAAATCGTAGACTCTCAATGGATGAACTCGAATTTCTCCCAAGACATCCTCGCAAGATCCTAAGAGGGAGAATAGTTTTAGAAAACACATCGAGACACAAGAAAAGAACCAACTTAAAGCAATGAGGAACCAACTTACTCGGGCGACAGAATAGAGATCTCGGTTGATGATATCCATAGCCTTCTGGGCGGTTGCCATGGCCTCGACACCAAATCCCTAGAGGTCTCTCCAATGGTAAATCTCGATGTTATCATCGATAATGAACGTCGATCTCTCCCTCAGAAGGGATCAGTCATGCCATTCAATTTGAGGACCACCCCAGGAATAGCGGTTGCCCCGGTGCGGGTGATGGCTGTCTCTAGCTCATTGTTGTCCTCCTCATCCTCATCCTTGTCCTCCCCTTCCCCCCTAAGTTGGGGCTCGGGGCAGTGGGCCCATCGATGGTGCTCATGATCTCCACCCCCATCACCCCTATGTCATGCAGTTTCGGGGGGGAGGCACATCGGAGGAGACGCTAACCACCTCTGCAATGACCCCTACTTCTGGCACAGACAGAACATTCTCCCCAAATTGTGCAGTCTTCTTGGCGTTGGCTGGGGCTACATCCTTGGTCCCAACCGTAGAAACATCCTCTATAGCCTTGGATTCCTATACTATGGGGGACCTGACCTCGGCAACCTAGGCCTCGACCGCCCTTTCCCTCACAGTGTGGACCCTCTCAGCCCCGCTACGGATGGCATTCACTACCTCCGCAGCCCACCGTGCCATAGCAGGGTCGGCCACAATAGGCACAGGCACCGCCCACTTGGTGGCTCTCGCCGTAGATGCGACCCCAATCTTTAACACCTTGTGGGGCACTAGCCCCAGTAAGGGTGCCTTCTGCTTTCGGTTGAGAGAGTAGAGCATGTTGGTCAATACAAAACAGAAAGCAAAAAGAAACAATAAAAATCACAAAGGAGATAGAGACTCATCTTGCCCAGGGGATAAGCCTAGCCGCCCCAGCTACCGAAACGGCCGACCCGCTATTTGGATCGGCACATGGGGGCGTGGGCGAGGGTGGCAATGTAGGGCCCAAATATAGAGCCCTGACCTCCCCCTGCTCCTCGATCCTTAGGGGCTCTGGGGCAGGCGTGGCCTCGGTGGTCCTCGAGGGCTCAAGGGTGGGCGCGGCCTTGGCGGCCCTCAAGGGCTCTAGGGTAGGCACGACCTCGGTGACCCTCGGAGGCTCAGCCGCAGGTGCAAGCGCCTTGACAACCCTCAGGGGCTCTAGTGCCAGAGTTACAGGATGCTTCCCAGTGACCCATGCCTCGGGATCATCTGCGGTCATCTCAGTGCCGGTTATAGTGCCTCCCGAGACACGCTATTTCAAGATCAAAAAGAGAAACCAAGGAAAAAGGAGGGAAGGAAGGTCCAAGGCCAAGGCCACACTTACTAGACTGATGTACCCTTTCTCGAGGCGCATCAGGAACACATTGACGCCAACCGTCAGTGTTGTTGCCACTGTATAGGTCACACACCTAGCGATCTCTTCACTAGGAAGGGCCTCTTGGGATATCTAGGTCCCCACCAGTGAGGCAGATGGCTCCATCTAGTATAGGAATAAAGGTCACTAGGCCTGTGGCAGCACCCTCCGACCATGGAAGGCAGCCACTACACCGGCCGCCATTAGACCCTTGTCCTTCAGCCTCTCTAAGGCCCTTAGGAGGGGTTCTAGCTTTGGCAAGTCCTTCGCAACCATCCCCCACTTCCACTTCTCCGACCTCTTCATGACGACCTTTCCTGGTGGGAGGGGAAACCATCAAGGTCGTTCCAGAGATAGAACCAACCTTCCTACTAGCCTTGATTGGAGGAGAGGAGCATGGCAGGGATATACCTGTGCGATCGCTCTTAGCGTACCAAAAGCATGTAGTCGCTGACCATACGATGCCATACATCATCCCTTGCCTCGACCAAGACTATAGCACTACAACACATACCCATACCTATGTATCAACTGCCTCCCCTTGTGAACTATAAAAGGAGGAGGTAGGATCTAGTTCAAAGGGGGCCGACACGATCAAGAGACATAACAAGCACATAGGCTCACAAGCATTAACACACCTTTCTCACACAAAGAGCTGAGACTTGGGACTCATTCCCTCTCTCATGCCCTGCTTGTAACCCCTACTACGAGCACCTCGGTGTAGGATAATACAAGACAATCCCCCACACTAGACATAGGGCACTCTTTTGTCCTGAATCCATATAAATCTCCTATGTTCTTCCTGTATCACCATGTGGATTAGGACATGCAGATACAAATTCACTAGTTAGTGTTAGGACCATGGGTCCAAACATCGATAGAAAGCCAAAGTGACATCCAAAAGGAAGCACACTAGAGAGGAGAGAGGCAGCAGAGGCAAAGGCAGTGCTAGATGCCTATGACAGAGGCCATAGGGGTGGCAGCTTGAGGGTCGAGTGCTTGGCATAGCAGGTATAGAGGAGGCAGAGGCTTAGGAGGACACTCCAAAGTCAGTGGAGACCCCTTAGACAGTCAGGGTGGTCAATCAACAGCAGCAGACATAGGAGGCCTCACCATCTCGCCGTCAGTCCACCCGTGCTCATACTTAGGTAGTGACTTATCCTACTGCTGAGAGACCCCGACATGGTGGTCGCCAGGCACTGAGACTGCCCAAAGCCACTGAGGTGTGACACTTTGACCTTAGGGCTATTAGGACTCGCAAAGTGCAGGAGCTTCGTCGGGTTCTGCTTGACACTTGGTTTCCGCCTCAAAGGCAGGCAGGTGTTGAGTACTTTCACACTGCACTCTAGGAGGATTTCTTCAGAGCATATGTTGATACAAATGGCCCATTCAGTGGCCATAGAGTGATCTCTATTAACAGCATTGCATCTATGATGGGAGATGAGATCCACCACTACTTCACCTATTTGCCGGGGGCTAGCAGATTTGCTTGGCAAGAGTGACTCTTATGTTCAAGCATGGGTCCATGAATTCTACCCCATTGACAGCTCAGACAATGACTACTAGTTGCTTCCTCAGTTTGTCCCCAGAGTAGCACACGATGACGAGGCTGATAGCTCTGGCTCTGCTTCTCGCACCAACCTAGCTCTACTTGGGCTACTTGAGCATTTGACACAGGGGTAGGAGAGAGCATAGGATAGGGCATAGACAGCAAAAACTTTTGCTAAGGTTCACGCTCAATAGGATGCATTCCAACAGCATTAATTAGATCTTCAGCAACAATAGTTAGAGCTCTAGCAGCAGCAGGCTAAGATTCAGAGGCAGAACCAGGCCACCCAGCAGTAGTACCTTGGCCTAATCTCTCAGTTGGAGCTCATAGGTCACATGAGCATCCCTGACCCCTTTTGATTTTAGTGTCAAAGCTCATGTGGTCCAAGCATGTTGAAAACCTCAAACTCTTTTTATAAACTCTAGAGGTGTTGTTGTCAATCACAAAAAAGGGGGAGATTGAAAGCATTTAGGCCCCTAGAATGGGTTTCGATGATTGATGACAACCATTGATTACTATGACTAACGTGTGTTTTGTAGAAACATTAGAGAGTTAGATCATGGTAATGGCAATCTAGGGCAATATGGTTTTCATGCCCCTATAGATGGAAATCATTTCGATTTTCAATGGATGGATGATAAGGTTAAGGACGGTTAGTTCCAAACATCGAAAGGAGTTGAATGATGTTCGAATTAGTCATTAGGACTTTGTTTTTCCTTTGGTCGTACTATTAAAGGGGTGCAAACAGGTAGCTTGACCTAGGTGAGTCTAATGGTTAGGTGTGGTACACACCTGTAAAACTTAGCACTAGGTAGCTTCACTTTGTCCCTAAGATTGATTGAAGTCATCTCAGTTCACAAAGAATTTGAGTTGGAAGTAAAATGGGGACTTGCTGCTGCATCAAACGCTGGACTGGTGAGCATCGGACGTTGACGACAACATCTGACCTATATAACACATGCGCAGCTACAGAGAAAAGGTGCGTCAAATGCACCAGTGCTGAGGCATCGAACACTCTGGTGTTCGCACTGTAGCAAAGGCAGACCTCTACAACCCATCGAACGCTGCTAGGGTTTAGTGTCGAACACTAAACCTAGCACCCGATGCTATGTAGGGAGGTTTGAGTTTGCTCCGGCGCGTCAGACATGTCTGATATGCAAGCACCCAACGTTGGCCAGAGTCCAACGCGCCCCTAATGATCAACTATATCAGCACTCGATTTGAACGTGTCAGACGCGTTCGACACCTATCGTCGGAGTGTCCGACGACCCCGACAGGTGCTAAATCGGAGGGTAACAGTTGGTTCTGAGGGCTTGGCCTATAAGTACAACTCCTACTCGTCCAAAGCACCCCTCTTGCCCATTTGATCAACTGAAGCATCCATTTGAGTGCAATGGAGTGCAAGAGCTAGTGAGGTGTTTGAGATTTGATAATCCAAGATTAACGACCTCATTAGTGCATAGGGAGTAGCAAGTGTGAATCTATCCTTCTCATTAGGCTTGTTGTGTTCAAGTGAGAGTTTCTGCTTGTTACTCTTGGTGATCGCCATCACCTAGATGGCTTGGTGGTGATTGGGAGCTTGGTGATCATCCGGCGGAGCTTGTGGATGACCCCATCTTGTGAACGGTTTGGGTGATTCACAACATCGGAGCGATGAAGAATCAGCTTTTATAGAGCACTTGATCCTTGTGCGGATCAAAGGGGAGCTATACCCTTGCACAGGTGCTCCAACGAGGACTAGTGGCGACTCGCTGATACCTTGGCAAAATATCATGGCGTTCCTTTCCTCTTTACTTTGAGCTTTTACTTTCAAGCATTTAAATTCTTGTATCTACATTCCTAAATTGCTATGCTAGAATAGGATTGGAACCTAGGGTGCAAAACTTTTATCCCAATAGAATTGGTAGGAAACACACTTTAGACACCTAGAGGTGAAGATGGGCTAATAGGTTTTAATTACCGCTTTAATTTTTAGAATTAGCCCAATTCACCCCCCCCCCCCCCTCTTGGGCATCTTGATCCTTTGAGAGGTCATAGTTAGAAATAGAGTCTTAAGTTGCTTAATTCACCCACCCTCTTAGGCGTCACAGTCCTTCCACATCCCTCATATGGATGTCAAGATTGCCTTTTCTTTATGGTGTTTTGAACAAAAAATTATATGCAACCACCTTTGGGTATAGATGCTCCCTCTAGATATGTTTGTCGTCTTCGTCCAGATTTATATGGTCTTAAACAAGCTCCTCACACTTGGTTTGAGCGTTTTGTTTCTGTGATACGGGTTGCTATGTTTCACCTAGCTCTCATGATTGTGTTCTATTTATTCACCACTCTCCAAGTGGTTGTACTTTGGTTAAGTTGATGACATGTTGATTACCGAAGATGATGTCAAACACATTTGATGAGAAGAGCTTGGTGAGCAATCTCAAATTTCTAATTTGGGTCCTCTTAGTATTTTGTCTTACGTATTGAAGTTTTCCATTCTATCAAGGGATGCACCCAAGACCTTACTGCTTGTTCAGACATTGTTGGTCATCCCACCAATGCAATGCATATGGATTTGCGCTTGTAGCTTTGTGCTACTGATGGTACACCTCTGAGGATCCTTCACGATATCAACATATTGTGGGCACCCTATTTGGCCTTACTATTACTAGACCCATATTACTCAGACAATTCATTTTAAGTCAGTTTGTGAGTGCTCTATGCTCCTACTTATGTTGGCCATTTGCTTTTGTATTGGTGACATCATTTCAGCTTTTGTTCTATATTTATGAGTTATGATAGTTTGTTTCAACTCATGCTTACTCGAACTCTAATCTCACGGATGTCTGCTCCATCATAGGCTATGCATTCTTCTTGGTTCTTCTGTCGCATGGAAGTCCAAGAAACAAGCAATTGTATCTCATTCTAATACAAAGGCAAAACTTCGAGCACTTACTACTACCACTATAGAGATTGTATGGCCTCAATAGTTGTTAGCTGATTTTGGTATTTCCTGTGATGCCCTCACGCCTCATCTATGTCATAATACTAGAGTCATGCAGATCACTAATGCTCCTACGAAACAAGAACTTAGCATATTGGTGTTGAAGCCTTCTTTACTCACCCTCATTGTCATGATAAAACAATGTTCCCTCAAAACTGCAAGTGGCAGATTTTTTTCACTAAAAACCTGAGAGTAGCATTGACTTAACTTCCTCAAGCACAATGATTCAAATCATCCACTTTCAACTTGAGTTTGAAGGGGGGTATTAAGTGTATATCAAGGTCTATATTATAGGCCCATATGGCTCCCTATATAATGTCATCTTCACTGATGGAGTGATCATCTTTGATTTGTCCAAGGTTAGTAACAGCATGAAGCATAGTCCATTATGCCAACCATTACTGGAAGCAACCAGCTGCCAGCTATATTACACTGTTCAGTAACATTGTCAATCCTTACAAGCTACTCCCTCAATCCCAAATTATAAGTCGTTTGACTTTTTTAACTTTAAGTTTGACCACTCGTCTTATTCAAAAAATTTGTGCAAACGTAGTTAAATTTAAGTCATTCTTGTAGAACTTTTATTAATAAACCAAGCCACGGCAAGAAAAAGTTATATTTTGCACAAATTTTTGAATAAAACGAATGGTCAAACTTTGTGTTAAAAAAGTCAAACGTCTTATAATTTGGGATGGATTGAGTACCTTCTATTTTTCTAATTTGATGTTCTCTAGTGTACATCTCCTTATTTTATTTTATATGAGTTGTTATTTGCTTTCCAATCGCCTAACTCAGCTTTGGAGAGCAGGCATACATAATTACATATACATCTAACTGACGCTAGTACACAACTATGAGAAGATTTCATAATTACTCAAAATTTAAATATATTTCCTTATTTAAGATATAACTTAATTCAAGTGACACATGACAAATCTTAACATTACAGAAAAAATGTTTCCTTTTAAAATTGACATTTGGGGTGCCAAAGCACAAAGAATAAGGTACTAATTGGAATGTGTATTTCAAATGGTATTTATAGGAACAACAGACATGTACATACTGAACAACAGCATCCCTCAAAGAGCTACCGCAAATTCATCCGAAGATACGAGGAAGTAACAGGGGAGCTTGAAGATCCTCCTAAAGCTATTTCCGATTTCTTATCTTCTTTCTTCCTCACAGGTGTGGAGCATTCATTGAAATCGAGCACCCGTGCCTCTGCCTGCAGAATAAATTGAAAAGCTTTTGAATATAAACAAAAGAGATGCCCCCCCTAGTTGAGACTGAGCATTCGGTTTCAATCAGTTACTTATATGCTTCCCAATCAAAGGAAAATCCATGAACTCTCACAAGCTTCCCATTTCCCCAGAATCTCAATTTCATTCATCTTCCACATAAGTTCAGGTATCATAAGCTACATTAATTAGCCAACTGAACTAATTGATCCATGTCAAAGATTAGATTATTGCCACTGGAGTTTGCATTAGAATCCATAATCCTTGTTGCTTATTTCAAACAGCCGGAGACTGGAACTAGGCTGAGTGCATAACTCGTGTAGAGGCAGGAATAAAAATTAGCTTTTCTAAAAAGAAAAGTCAATGCTTGCAGAATGAAGTGCCTTGGTTGCTCCATACCTCTGAACCTCAACTCAGAAATTTAGATGCGACCATCAAAGTATTGACATGTATTCAATTACAGGATGTGAAAATAAAGGAATACAAGGAAAACACGAGAAGACAAATAATTTATAGGATCCAGGTTTCAGATAAAATTCAAGTTTCAGATAATTACAGAATGTTGTATGTTATGATTTAGAACAAGAGAAAATTCAAGTTTCAGATAAGTTTAAGGCTCAGATGAACAGGTTCTAAATTCTAACCAACGGTGTATTGTGAGAATTTTTATTTGGCAATAATGAGAAATAGGGAGTATCAGTACGAAGCTTTACATACCATGAGTATGGATGGAGGTTTGCTTGTTACATGTTCATGCTTCAAAGTTGTATTTTCTATATTTTCTTTGTCAGAGTTTTCCTTGTTATGTCGTTTCCATGGGCCTCCACTTGCCAGAACTTCATGTGCTTCCTCCACAGCAGCAGCACTCTGCTCATTAATCTGCTTCACCAATCCTAAGGCATCAAAAGCTCTGCTAGCTGGGCTCATGAAGTATGCATCCTAAAAGAACAAAACAAAATAAAGCAGTCTACTTAATGTGACGAATAATAATACTTTCAAGCACACAGTTAATAATCCAGACAAGTGAGTCTTTTCTCTGATCCATATGAAGTTAGCATCACTAGAATAAAAGGCACACAGAAAAAGAAGATACCAAAATTTTCCTACAAGTATTGGCATTTTGTTTGCCATGAAAACTGAGCCTAACAATGATTAGGAAGAGAATATTTGGATGAAACCCTGAGCTACAGACTATAGTTTGAATTGGAAATCCTAAAGCAAAACCCTAGTTCAAAAACTCTCCAAATAAAATAATTACCGGGAATGGTGTGAACAAAGGAGACTTCCATGCAGAAGGAGATTCTAAGCCTCTTTTAATACCTGGAGTATCAGCCAATCTGACAATAACAGCCAATCAGAATCATGATTGTACTCATACTATCATGGATAATTAACATTGTCACAGGATAATTGGAAAGGAATAGTGCATTTTTTACTGTGTCAATATTTTTCTCAAACTACACAACAGAGCTGTGCATCATTTCATTAAGTTAGAAAAAGTAGTACACGAGTGAAGGACCCTAACCCGAGTACGGGAACACCACACACACCAACACCCCAGGAAATAGGTTAGAGTTGCGCCACAGGGCTACAAGAAAAAAACCACCAGCAATCACATGCCCTAAAAACCAAGGACCAGCAACCTGGGCAGGAGCTCTTGACTCAGTGAAACAAGGATCAATACTTAAGTTAGCAAAACTAAGTACCACTGACTGGACGAATTCTAAAATTTGATCTGTACCATCATTAAATTAACCACAGATCAGTTATAGTTGAAATGAAAATAATGAAATCTGAGAAGATCTTCAGAACAGCATTTTAAAATAGAGTACCATACCATAATTAATAGCTGGCTCGATCATGACGTAATTGTGACTTGAGTTGTCTTAAAACCATCACTCAATTTACAATTTTCACCAGGTTAAACCAGTACTGTGGCTCTATTTAAGTCAGGGAATATTCTCCCAACTCAATGCACTTTGTAAAAATTTTGGAGCAAAAGTACCAAGCAATTTTTGCTCTACTGGGGAAACCACATGGTTTCTTGCTAGTATCCCAGAAAATTAAACATAACTTTAAAGGGCATTGATTTGATGGTTAATTAACAACTACCAACTATATATACTAACAACACAGCTTCAGGATTTGTGAAACAAACTTGCATGGAAATTTCTCACTAAGTAAAGCGTAGAAGAGCATCCAACTTACATGTTCACATACTCATAATCTGCATCAACGCAGGCTGCAGATTTATCAACAAGAAGTTCTGATGGCTTTGATCTAGAAAATATTATGTCTTTAGAGTTAGACACCTGCGCACTGGTATTTAGCCCCTGACTTTGAAAATTTGGACCATGCTTAGGAGTATTGTGGTTGTCGACACTGCTCTTAGTAAGAATCCCTGTAGAATGCTGGACCAGACAATATATAGAGGAACAGGATAAGAAACGCGCAAAGACACAATGCAAGTTATATTTCAAGAGTAAGATTAATTGCATTTCATTCTATAAACTTTATTACTAATAAGTGAACTTTTGCCACCAGCCCACCCTTCATACAACCATCAAGATTCTCCCACAGGCCTTATATGATCCGTTATACTTCTAGTTTCCCTGCTACATCTTTATTGATAGGCAATGTGCACTTCCAGTAAAGGAGATCCACCACTCATTGAGCCAAAGATTTTTAGTGTTTTTTATCTATGAAAAAATAATTGAGTATAAAAAATAACTAGTAGTAGATTGAAAGTACTAGTAAACTGTTCATACAATCACTGTCCACAGTGAAACATCCCTTGGCTTCAGCCAAATTGTTTACCTTTGCATTGCCTTCATTTTCTCCTTGATCAGTAATTCCATTCAAGTTTTCTTTGTTTTCGTGAGAAAGCTTGACGTTCTTTTGAAATGCAGTTGTCTCTTTTGGTGAAACTAAATCAGCTGAATCATCAGGGCTATCCATGCAAGATTTCCCAACTCTTGTAGAGGACATGCCTGAGCTCCTACAATCCTTTTCAGTATTTGATTTCTTTTCGTTTCTTATATCAGGACCAGGAGATGATAGGTCTCTAGGCCTTTTTTTCATTATGGACGGGGTGCACACGAATCTTTTGGCAGCATTCTTTAAGACAGCATCAGGACTACCATCCCTAGGAGGGGATCCCCACAATCTTACTGGGGTAGGGAAGTTCAAGGTCGTCCTCATCAACTCTCGAATGCCAAGAGGACTATATTCTGGGAGATCGCTGGAGTTTACAAGCTCACAGCTGACAAAAGGAACTTCAAAACTTGGAAAGCAAGGAGGTTCATAGCATAGAGCTCCAGCATCCTCCTTTTCATTTAATATGGTGTCACCATGACTTGATAATGGTTCCTTAAAACTGTAGGCTGCAGGCTCCAAACATGACTGTTCAACATCAACCTGCTGTTCCTTTTCAGATTCTGGTATGCTGTCCATTGGTTCAGAAGTCCTGTTTCTGTCATCTTCGCTGCACATATATGAATTTTGATCAGGATCACCGGAAGGATTGTGGCAAGTTTTAATCTCCAAACCTTGGCGAGAAACAGGATTGTGATTTGTCTCAAATTTGACACCAGATGCATTAGAAGCACCATCTGAAGAAATGAAGTCCGGTGGTAATGACGTTACAGAACTCTGATAATACACAGGGCCACCCATCATTGTTACTGGTTCAGCTGTCTGCAATGGGTAAAGTGGTGCTGAAAAGTTGCTTGCAGCTTCAGAAGAATATGCACCTGATTGAATGGAAATATCCTGCCACTTTTCAGATTGGAAACAATTATCATTTTTAATGCCCACTTCGGACATCACATTTATGTTATGCTCACATCCAGAAACACTAGGTAAGATGGGAACACATGGCGTTACAGCATATGGTATCAAAGATACTCCATCATTTTCTGAACTATTCATAGTCTGTCTGTCCTGAAATTGAACTGCAAGCTCATTGGATGCCTGGCTATCTCTTATCACAAAGTTGTTTGGCACTTCATCTGTATCAAGATGCAAATCTATTCCTTGAGAAAACTCTAGCTGCAAGTGTTTATCCAAATCCATTCCTTCCTGCAAGTGTTTATCTTGATCCATGTCAGAAGTGGATAAGTGGTGATGCATGTCAGGTAAAGCAGAAGCACCATTCTCAGCATTATTGAAACCATCTTGACACAAAGATTCATGCACATGCAAATGAGATCCCAAAGTCACATCAGTTTGCTCCTCCTGAGAGCAAGAACCCTTGGCAAACGATGATTGACTTAACTCCATTGAATCTTCAGCCTCCCGAAAAACATTAAAACCACTGTCTTCGCTAATTTGATTGGTCATGGCAGATGAAGAATCAACATTTAAACCACCAGGAGTGTATTCAACAGGTGTCAGACCCTGGAATTGAGCCAGTAAACCAGATGATCTGTATGAATCAACTTTCTTCTTCACCGAGCTGTGCCAATGATTTTTAATTGCATTGTCTGTCCTGATAGGATAATATACAAACTTACTCATCAATTTCTATGTATTCTAATATAGCTCAATATTCTTTAACAGGCTGATTTAGTGATGCACTTTTAAATTAGTGACCCAATAATATATCAGGATGTTACAATGTGATATATATATGTCAGTCATATTGCAATGGAGTATCAATAATGCATAGAATATTATGCTTTTTCCATTTGACATTATCTATTACTCTTGCTAGTTTAAAAGAAGCTAGGGAAAGAATATGTACCTTCCTGGTAAAAACTTTGTCAACTCAGCCCATTTGTTTCCATAAGTTTGATGAGCATGGATGAGCCTGATTTCCTCGTCTTGTGTCCATGCGTCCTTATTGATCCCAGGATTAAGATGGTTGTGCCATCTAAATGAAGATGCCACGTCAAAATGTTTCACATCAGAATGTATCTCCAAATTAATATGGTTTGCATGTTTGCAGCTAACTAACAATTTGCATTATATATGCCCCAAACCAAGCCCACAGAGAAACAAATTCTAGGCATGCCATTTCATGATATTTGATACATGAAACCTTTGCCATGCATCTCCAAGAGTAATTGCACATAAATGAGTAGTGTATATGCAATGAATATATTTCATTGGTTACTATTCAGGCTTCAAAGAATTTATATGCATAGTAATCATCACGAGAAGAGTGGAAAAAAATAGCTACACTTAGTATTGTATTTGTAATTTTGAAGTAGGAAAGTTTCCTCTAGTTAGTGTGGCACTCTGATCTGTAACACTACTACAAGTATCTTTCATAGCATACCTTTCCCGACATTGCTTTCCAATACGTCCAGGAAGAGCTTGGGCTATGGTCGACCATTTCTTTGGCCCATGTTTGTTTACCATCTGAATAATGATCTCATCTTCCTGGAAAAAAAGAAAATAATAAAAGAATCATGCAGCATGTAATAATGCAGTAAAATAACATAAATGGGACTAGTTTGTTTTAAGAAAAGTGAAATAAACCCCAAATGGAAAACTGTAGAACTTACTTCTTTGGACCATGGCCCTTTAACAAGTTCAGGGTTCAAAACCTTCTGCCACCTATGCAAACATTGAACATCAGTCCTACCTGGAAAAGATTCAGCTGGGAAAAAGAAAGTAGTTCATCAAGCATTAGTTTCAGATAAAGATTTTCATTGACAAGCAAGGGGAAAAGGATGGAATAGTAGCATGAAAATTGAGTTTGAGTCACATTATTGTAAGCAATTAAGGATGCAGTACAGTCATTGTCATGAGCAGAAATGATACAACCACAAAATTCAAAGAATGATGTGTGCACCTGATGTCAATTTCGTGAAGTATAACCACGGTAAAACAGAGTTATGCAATAACAAATAAATAATAAGAATAAAGGTATGTAGCATGTACACAACTTATGAGCATCAGGGGCAATTCTTTATATCATATATTCAAATTATTACACTATAAACATTATCCAGACGGGCACATCTACTTAGACCTTTATTTGGTGCTAAAGTGCTAGCTTCGAGCTAGTGCATCAAACTAAGTTGACAGTTCTACAAAAAAAGGTGGTACTACATTCCATAATACAACAATCCATTGTTTAAGATCAGGATTTGTAATGCAAATCGCAAGCAAACAAGATGCAAATTAGCAAAATAAGTGAAGTGCCATTGTATATGGTCAGTTTAAATTTGGATATATGATACTTCAAAAAGAAATTAACATCCTGTGCTACACAAATTGAGAAAAGACAACATATCAACTTTGTATCAGCTAAAGAAAGTACCTATCTTTTTCCAATTTTTTCCCTTGTAAGTTTCAACAGCTTCGCGAAGTATGTCATCCTACAATTGAGTAGCATATGTGCCCATCAGACCACACCAGTAGATAGGCAAAATATGGTCTAAGCACATATAGGCCATCTTCAGCACGGTTTCATGATGAAATGCTTAGCATATAAAAAGAAAATTGGCATCAAATAAATTTTTGGCGCTGATGTAGGCATGTCACTGAACAGTGTTACTGTATCTAATGTTTGTTGCAAATGAAAATAAATGCAGCAAGAGAATCAGAACTGTAATCCCTGCCTATTATCAACTATAGTATCAACTACAGTAGAAGAAAAATATGGTGAAAAGTTATATATCTGTATGATATTTATCTTCACTATGTAGAGAAAAAGATTATCTTATTGAGAATGGGCGTTTAGCATAGCATTCCTCTAAGCTACCTAAGATAGGTTATTTACCTCATTATTCAAATGCTTTATTGAAAATGCATGCTAAGGCCTTGTTTAGTTCACCCCGAAAACCAAAAACTTTTCAAGATTCCCCGTCACATCAAATCTTGGAGCACATGCATGAAGCATTAGATATAGACGAAAATAAAAACTAATTGCACAGTTTGCCTGTAAATCACGAGATGAATCTTTTGAGCCTAGTTAGTCCATGATTGGATAATATTTGTTAAATAAAAACGAAAATGCTACAGTGCCAAAATCCAAAATTTTTCCGGAACTAAACAAGGCCTAACTTTACCTCTTCTGGAGTCCAATTTCCCTTGGATGAGCGACGTGCTGGACCAGTTGTCCTCCTGAAGCAGGAGATAAATATACATATAATATAAGAACTAAGAAGGAATATGCATAATGTAAAACCTGATGAGTGATTCTAATAAACAGATAGAAATTCACCCATTGGGTAATCTCCCCCCTTTTTGAGGTTCCCTGCTGACTACTCCATCAGGAGGAACAGAAGAAGATGAAGACTCTGTGCCCTTCGAAGTCATTTGCTTTTCACCCGTCATCATAAATGAAAATAGAAAACTGAATCTCCACTTAAAAGCAAGGTAAGGGCCCAAAGATTCATCCCAATGTTAAACCCCTCTAAGGTCTTCTAGGAGTTTTTGGGAGAAGTGATCACAGTCTGTCAAGAGGGAAAAAAGGAACAAAATTGAATAATTTAAACAAATAGTTACAGAAATTACACAATTATGAAGATATGGTGGTGCTCATGATTTTGCCAAGATAGACATGCACTCAAAGTTAACCACAAGATACGAACTTTTCGCAGTGAGAAATTAACAAACCCGAGTAAAATTGGCTAGATTTGAGAATTCTAGAACGCAGACGAGAACAAGATAAACATCTACAAAGGAAGAACAAATATAGTCTTTCAAAATCGCCGCACAACCTCACAGTCCTCACAGGACATCAATCCCTCTACAAGGCTCTGCTAGCGCACCGCCGGCGCTATCACCATTGCGCAGCCCCACGCCCAGCCACAAATCCGCCACGACAAACCCATCGCCACGGCCACTTCCTCTAGAGCGGCTCCAGAATGAACGCACCGCTCACCCCCAGCCCCGCCACCCCTTCCGCTGCCGCGCCGAGCGCGAAGCCGGGTATCAGAACGCCGCGCCGCGCTGCGCCGCCGGTGGGCCTTGGGCGCAACCGGATCGAGGCAGCGGAGCAGGCGAGAAGGGAAGCGCAGGAAAGAAGTCTCACCTCACAGGGGGCGCGGCGCATCCGCTCCGCTCCAGCGGCGACCGAACCGCGCCGCCACCCCGATCCGGCCGCCGCCGCGGTGCTCCGGAATCTCGAATCGCGCAGACCAAAAGGGAAGGCTTTTTTCGACCGAATTTTTATTAATAATAGGGGGAAAAGGGGGTCTTGGCTTCTCCGGCTTGGGAGGTTTTAAATTTCGGAGCGGAGGCCAACGAACGGGGTTGGGTGAGTGAGAGAGGAAGAAGCACGGAGCGGACTGGCAAGGACGGTTGGGATGTCGGGAACCCACGGAACCGGTGGATCTGATTCTGAGCCATCCGGGAGGCGGGTGCGCCTGCCGCTTCGGGGCTTTTCAAACGCCAACGGCTGGCTCCTGGGCTGGGCTGTCACAAATTTACAATTACCCAGTTTTACTTAGGACTTGTTTAGGCCTTGTAAAAAAATTTAGATTTTCCGTCACATCGAATTTTACGACACATGTATGAAATATTAAATATATAATAAAAATAATAACTAATTATACAGTTTGTCTGTAATTTACGAGACGAATTTTTTAAGCCTAGTTATTCTATGATTGGGTAATATTTATCAAATACAAACGAAAGTGCTACCGTGTGCATTTTGCAAAATTTTTTAGAACTAAACAAGGCCTTAGCTCCAAAAATTTTAGATTCTCCGTCACATCGAATTGCATATGGAGCATTAAATATAGATAAAAAAATAATAACTAATTACACAATTTGTCTATAATTTACGAGACGAATCCTTTGAGTCTAATTAGTTTATGATTAGACAATATTTGTCAAATACAAACGAAAGTACTACGGTGTCCATTTGCAAAAAAATTTGAAACCAAATAAGGCCTTGCTAGACTAGGTACACTTTACTTATCTCGATTGTTTATGCTAAAAAAATATCTTAAATTGTTACCTTTTTATTAGTCGTGAACAAAGTTATATAGTATGTTTGGAAGCGCTCGAAGAGAATCGCTCTCCGGCTGCCAAATGTAATAAAAAAACATCCCAATTTCTCCAGGGATCCAAGTGAATCGCTCTCTATTTTGTATGCATTTGAGGAAGAAAAAAATTGCTTCCTATTTTGACTTCTAAATTCCAGTAAGTTCTTATTTTATTGTTCTTTGATTTATGAGTTTACTTTGATCTCTTCGCGTAGAGTTTAGAGTAATCATTTCTAGCGTAAACGTGGTGTTTGGGCTAGGATACTCGTAGATATCCCCTGTCTAGCTAGACCGTGGTAGTAATCTCGTTAGTAGGATCGATAGGGTTTATAGGTACAGGTCGAACATCCTTTGTGGTGTCTAGATTTCGTGAGCCTCCCCAACAGAACAGTAGATCATCCTTACCAAGGTTAGAATGAGAGTGCGGTTGTAGTCTTCTGTATACATCATTCACATCGAATCACATTGTTTGTAGCCTAAGGGTTAGTAGTATTAGACCTGGTTAGTCAGATGCACGCTTTCTCCTAGTGGTAAAAATATAAATACGATACTCTGGATAACATTCTGGGTGAAGTGTTCACCGATATCCGTGCGCTTGCGGATTAATTCCTGATTGCGTTACCAAATATCAACAATCGTCCCCGTCGACGTGGCCGACCGGCGACAGCGTTTCGGCGACATTTGGCGCCCGTACGCCGGCGTTGGCCCCACTCGTCAGGTCGTCGACGCCGTCATGGACGCCACGTCACCCCGCACTCACCCAGCGCCCGTCCATTCACTCTGCCTCTCTCTCGCGACCCCGACGGCGGAGGCGCCATCGCCATTGCCGCCGAGAGCTTCGCGAGCTCCTTGCGCCCTCGCCTCCGCGTCGCGTCACCTCTCCGAGTGTCTCCAAGTCCGCCTCGAGCTCCGCCATCTTCTCCACCTCTTGGTTGGCCGAGATTTCCCCGAGGTGAGCTGCATTTCCCAGGATTGCCGTCGTCGGGTTCACGACCATCGCGACCCCGACTCCGGCGAACCTCGCCGCTGCTCCATCCCTACCTCCTTTCTTCTCTCTAAGTCACGTTAGAGCTTACTTAGGTCACCGTCGTGGTCTGTGTCACACCATTCCGGCCTTGGTGACACCGTCGAGCGGGAACACGGCCGTCGTGCCACCACGCTCACCGCTGACGACCACCCCGCACGTGAGCAGACTCACCGGAGCCGTTAGGGTTAGGCCTTTCTACCTAGGAAGCTCCACGCTGTCTCACTGATGCTTAAGCCGCCCTTCCCCGACGCTCTACCGGTCGGAGATGGCCGGGTAAGCCAGGATAGCTCCGTCGTGCCGCCATGGTCGACGGCGACCCCTCTCCATCACTCAAACCCTGGAACCACCTATCTCTATCGATGCGGAATGACTCAAGGAGCACGCTGATGCTCTTAGATCCACCGGAGAAGCTCACCGTCGGTGAGCATTCGCGGGCGAGTGTGCTCTCTGTTTTCTGTGTCGCTGACTCGTGGGTTCCGCTGTCAGTGACTCAACGGCTCCCTCCTCTCTTTTATTCAAAATCCATATTTCTTGCAATCTTGTAAAAATCATATCTCTAGTTCCTGAGCTCCAAAAACTGTGAAACTAATTTTTTGATGATCCATGGGATGGCTAGTTTTTAATAAAAGTATAATTTGCACCATGTTTTCTGTGAAAAACAATTGTTATGAATTAATCTTGTTAATTCTAGATAAATTCATATCTCTTGATATACTGCTTCAAATGCTGTGAAATTTTTATGTTATGCTCTGGGTAGTATTGGAATGCTCTGGTAAATATTTCATGATTTTTGGAGTGTTGTATCTCTGATATGTGAATTATGTTGATAGCTTTGCTTAAATCCTTGTTTAAATCATATTAAATGCAATATGCTTATGTTGGTGTTCTCTTTTGGTGTCAAGCTTGTTCATAGTAGTAGTAGCTTGTTCATGTTGTTTGACACTATTTAGGCCATGTTTCTTAATTTGTGAAATAAGCACCTTGTTACATGTTAATTAAATATCTCAAGTTTTGCTTGTGCAATTGTTCTGAAACTTTTATGGTAATATCAAGGTACCTTGCTTGTGCTTCTGTAATTTTTGTAGATTTTTCTGAGCAATCTTGCTGGTATTTTTTAATTATGCCCTTTTATTGAATTAAATTAATAAATGCCTTTTTTTTAAGTGTTTAGTAGTCAACATGTGGTTTTCTGGTAATCTTAAGTCATGATTGTTCTTATGAGTCACTTGGTTGGCACTAAATATGAATTTGCTATATCAACAAATAATTAATTAAAGGTTATATAGCTATTCTGGACAGCAAGGGAGTAATCTGATTATGGTCCAATGATAACTTTGTTTTCTAAAAGACTTGTCTATACCAACAATGTTGTAAACTTTGTGTGCTAGCTGCAGTTTAAATTTGGGGTCATTTGGCCCAGTAGTTTAAGAGTTATGGCTTTTCCAAGTTGAGTTCAAGAACTTGGTGCTCTCTGTCTTTCTGGAACAGAATCTGGAACATTGTTTAATTGACCTGTTTAACTTATGAATCTTGTTGAGATGTCTGAAAATGAAATGTAAACAATTTCATAAGCTTTCCAGAATGTCTTCATTCATGTTTGTTGGATCTATATATCTCGAGTTATGAATTGTTCTTTGAGCTGCTCTGTTAATTAGTTGTAGATTGTTGTGCTTAATTGTGTTAAGTTGTGGTGGTACTCCTTGTGAGCTTGTAATAGAAGCTTACTCCGTAAATGAGTGTCTAGTGAAGTTTGTAATCATGTTTGTCAAAGCATTCATCATTCCCTTTGTATGCATACATTTCTTATTCACTCATGCATGCAATAGGTGCACCGGAGACTGCGACCTCGTTCGAGCTCGACAGGGTGAACCCCGAAGGCCCGGAAGTAACCCAGGAGACGGAGGTCCAGCCAGCAGGATCCGAGGAGCCCAAAGAGGAAGTCGAGTGCCCTAGTCACGAGCTTGCTTCGTTCATGAAAGGCAAGCCCCGGAGCATCTTAAGTCTCCCACTTAATTTCAAAGCAATGCTTGAATATGTTATATCTATTGATGCATTACGTATAGGAGTTGTGATGGAACCGTTGCTGCATTATACCTTTCCTTCTCGAGATATCCTATCTTACCTTGGTGTAGAGTTAGGATCGAGTAGAAGCTTAGTCATGCTTTAATCGGTATAAGTCGGGTGATATCCTGTCACCTGCGCGAAATAGGGTCTATTGTTGGATCACGATTGGCTATATGTGCTATCGTGGGAAAGAACCTGGTTTAAAATGACTTAAGCCGGGCGGAGTTTTGCAAGGTGGTAGTAACTCCGTCTGTGGCAGCTAAGGACCGATCGTTGTACGTCCTCTTGTCATGTTGAACGTATGCCTAGCACTTAGTTGCCCGGATAACTCATTCTGACCGCGAAGCCTAGTGGTATGACTCAGGCCGGAAGACCGGCAAGTATAAAGTGCGCACTACTGGAGGAAGTGCGATGTGCGGGGGGGCATTGGTGTAAGACCAAGGGCAGGTGAGTTAAAAGTCCTGATCTTCCTGGCAGAGTGGCAGCCCTAGGAGTGTGGCGCTGATCGGAGCCGCGATTCCTGAGTCATACCAAAGGTGACCCGCTTGCTCTCCGATGGGGGATGCATGGGTGAGTGTTAGGAATAACCCTCTAGCTGGATAGGAATCGATTCGAATCACCGTCTCTCCCGGATAGTGAGAACTTGACAGAGCAGCGGCAAACGTAGCATTCACTAAGTACTAATGGTCCTTAATGATGATGTTGAGGATAGCAAGAAAGAACATATGATGAAACTTGATATGGTTATTATTGCTTGCTAATAATAAAGTGAAGTGCTTAGTCTAGGTGCTAATCTAGTGGTAGGCTAATGAAAATCAATGTGATGCTTAAAGAATGTTGCATTATCCAGTCTAAGCTTTTTGGCAAAGGTATGAGTCAAGCCAGCTATACTTTATACGCAGCCTTGCATGATCCTTGGTGTCTTTTATGTTTGGTTAGACGGGTAAGTCTAGCTGAGTACATCCTCGTACTGAGGGTTTATTCCCACCTATTGTAGATGATTTCTTCTATGATGGCTTCTGCAAGACCTGTCTTCATCCCGCTGGGGATGAGGACTAAACCATTGGGCGCGGTTCTCTAACAACTTTGTACCCTTGATGCTTTTGGTGGATATGATGATACTCTGGCTGTAACAAGAACTTATGAAATGTGTATGTGAAAACTATGTTGCTTCCGCTACTTTAAACTTGTGTTGTAATAACTAAGTAACTCTGATGTGGTGCCGCTTCGTCGGCAATGAATGAACTATGCAACAATCGTTGTATTGTGTTGAATTATTACGATCTTGGTATGTTGCAAAGTTGGTTTGAAATCCTTCATGATTTCGGTTGACTACCGGGATTATATGGGCTCAAGTCTGGAAACTTGATTGCTAGATCGATCGTTTCTACACTTGAACTCTTATAATTTGGTCGGTTCTGTGGCAGCTGGCATCGGAGCAAGTTCAGTATTAAAATGCAGCGTTTGTGTATTTAAAAATAAAAGAGTTTTAAATAAATTAAGAAAATCAACACCTAAAGTATGCCAGTGGTTGAATCCTCCCTGCCCATATAAGGACTCTAGGTGTCTATTTAAGTACTAACTTGGGGGGTTTTAATTATGCATCTCCGGCAGTACTCAGGTATGGATGTGTGATGACTGCATTGTGCTACCCTATGGTCTAGTACACGACCAGGATGCTCTAGGTTACCCAGAGCAACAGTAAGAACATCATTCTCCCTTTGTGACTTAAATTTGCCTGCTTGCTGCTTAGCTGCCACCTCAAAAATATTCTTCGCAACCTCTTCGACCATTGGATCAGCAAATGACAAGCCGGAATTCGCTTTCTTTACCGGTACCCGAGCACGAACCCACCGCGAGCCCCTGCGACCAAGTTGGTCAGGGAGCGCCGGCAAACCCTTTAGCCCTCTGCGCTTCATCCTCTTGCTCCCATTGGGCAAGCTTGCGCTGGTAACCACCTGTGCCTAGGTGGTGGTGGTACTTGTTCCTTTTCACGAGTTCAGATTTGGATTCGTTCAAAGCTTTGAAGTCATCGAAACTCCTCTGCTCTAGAAACACTACCCACTGACCAGCCGAGATTTTATACCTCTGTGTCGGGTCCAACCCTTTTTTTGCCCACTTTGAATTCAACTCAGACTTGTAATTCCTGAACATGATTGCCCATTGCTTCAATGTGTGCTCTTTTACGAGGTCTTCTGAACCCTTGTAAGTGCATCTAGCCCTTTAGTGGGTTTTGGTGAATTGAATGATAACACAATTAAAGGTCTAACAAGTTTGCTAAGTGTATCAAAGGTTCAACAAGAAAGCAAACTTGATGGTATTTCACACAAAGTTCAAAGAAGACCAAAGTTGTGTGTTGGTGTAAACTGAAGCTTGATTAATGTCAACGCTCATATCAAGAAGATATTCAAGCAAGAATCACAATATTGAAGAAACAGTTTTTCAATGGATGCTTAACATGATGTGACTTGAGTATGGCTTGATAGAGTGAAGATAGCAAGGAAAAGGCTTCGAGGGACTAAGCGAAGGTGAAGGTGAAGCAATGGCTTGTATACCGAGGTACCATGGCTAAGGTGAAGAAGAGAGTACTTGCATTGAGTCGAGGTACTAATTAAGCTATGAGGAGTCATATTGTGTTGAGGATCAAAATCTTTAATGGAAGTGACTTGAAGTCATGGATTGAACTCACATATGTTGAAATGATTCAAATCACATGCTCAAGCTATATTTACTCAAAGAAGAGGAGACAAAGTTAATTGCATCCTTGATGAAGTGATATTGAGAAGAAGTGGCATATGAAGACATTGAAGACTCAAGTGGTTAAAATGGTTATATACTTTTGACTTTGAGTTTAGGATTTGCCGCACTATAAAGAGGGATGCAAATTTAGTTGGTTTGAGGAAGATAGAGTGCTCAAGTATTAAAACTAAATCAAAAGCATGCACGAACATCTAGGAAATTTCTTCTCTACCAGGGTGACCCGGTAGTACCAACCCTCAGGGCCGGTGGTACCGGCAGTGCCAGCCCTTTCTCCTGAGTTTTGCGAGAAAATGAACTACCGGTAGTACCGGGCTCGGGCCGGTGGTACCGGCCAACACCAGTAGTACCGCTGTGAAACGCCGGTAGTACCGGCAGGCCAAATCTGCGCTGACTTTGGTTGCGAAGATTTGAACTGCCGGTGGTACCGGCTGTTGACGGTCCTTAAGTATCAAATTTAATAATCAAATAAACAAAGAAAAGGATCCAAATGAAATCAACATCTAGACTTAGGGTTTTATCTGACAGAATTCCACGAGTTTTGGTGTTTGTCTATTTCTGCAGGGGGTTATCAAGAAATACGAAAGAAAGGCCCACACGTCGGGATTACATAGAGATATTAACGTGCCGCGCAATTATCTTACATCTAGAAGACTCTAGAAGCCACGAGACCGAAGCGGAGACGAAACGGGGCCAGAGGCAGGGCGCCCGCCCTCTTCCCCTAGGCGCCCGCCCCCTCCCTGAGTCCAATCAGGACTCTGCTTTGTGGGAGATCTCCACCGACCTAAAGGATGAATCTAAACCATACAATCTATGTCGGTTTGATCCAACGGCCCATATTCACTTGAAGGGACTATAAAACCAGACCCCTGGCCCTTGGAGGAGAGAGCCTCTCAACCCTAATTCATTATTCTCAAGGGAGAAGAAGCCTCTGATCAAGATTAGAGCCACCACATCAATTAGATATCTAGATTAGCATAGCTACATAGGATTAGAACTAGAAGGAGTCAATCTTCGATCGGTTTCCGGATCTGTCAGGAGGATTCTTGGTAATTCTCTAATTGTGCTTCTAATTGCTTTCTAATTATCTTTGTTCTTCAATATTATGAATATGACTTTGTTCTACTTCAATATATTGGTTATGACTTTGCTCTACTTGTTTATATTCAAGATTATATTGTTCTTAGTTTATCATAGTTATGTACTTGGCTTAGTTAGATTGGATCTATATACATGCTTAGGATCGTATAGCGTTTATCCATCGGATCCATGGGTAAATGATAGATATTGTGTAGGCGTGGTGCTTATACCGTATTTATCTGCGATTGTACCCAATATGCCAGATCGTGGGGTAGTTCGTGATAGTGACAGCTTCATTGATTCTTATATAGTCCCCCTCTCGTGTATTGGGCTGACAGAGCAACATTATTACAGGGGAGTGATTGCTATGTTTCTCATTTACCTTGCTAATATCACTATGCATGGGCGTAGTCTTGTCTCACAATGATTGCTAAGTATGCTTGCACTAATTATGATAATGCTAGACTATATAGTTGAGAATAACTTAGGAAATATTCTTGTAGTTCGTTCTAATTCCATGCTAATGACTTTCCAGAGTATCTAATTGAGGTGCTTATCATATTTATTATGTGGCTAGTTATGATCAGATTAATTATCTTTGTCACTATTCATTATTTCATATATCCTTTATGTGACATTTATCCCTGTATGAAAGAGTTAGATAATTGTTCTCAATTACATATGCAATGATAGATACTCAATCTCATATTCTATTCTGTAATCAATATTGATGGTTGCTAATCCCTTCCCAGTGGTAAAAATATAAATAACGATACCTGGAATACTTCCCAGTTAAAATGCTACATCAGTATTAATCTGTGCGCTTGCAGATCCCATTCATTATTTATTTAGAAGAGCAATTGCATATTTCAATACCGCGTCTCTCATGTCATGCTGGGGATGACAACTTGGCTTAAGTGGTATGAGGGATAGGTTTGGCATTTTTGGCACCGTTACTAGATTTAGAGAACTTAGTCTACTTTTGGTAATGATGTTAAGAATACCCAACAAGCATTTTTGGCGCCGTTGCCGGGGAAGGTTGATTAATAATCAGGAATGGAATAAAAGATTTTGAGTTATCATTCGCATCACTAATCTGATTGAGCTTATCTATTCTCTCATACAGTTTTACCCCGATATTTTTCTATTTTATCTTATGCAGGGGAATGTATGAATAGAAGACATCTTCCAGGAAATTTTGTTGACAATCCCGAAGCATTATTCAAGAAGACGAGAGCCAAGCTCAAGAAGAGATCATCAACACTTCAGCAAGAAGCTTCATCCAATCAAGAAGATCACCGGAACTTGTCTTCAGAGTTCGAAGCCATGGCAAACAAATCAATCCGCGAGTTCTCAGCTCCCACTACGGACAACATCCGCACTGGACCTGCTGCAGAGATCAATGGCAACTTTGAGCTCAAGCCTAGACTTATCAACATGGTGCAATCCAACCAGTTCTGTGGGAAGGCACACGAAGATGCTAGTGCTCATCTACAACACTTCCTGGAGATTTGCAACACATTTACCATATCAGGAGTTTCCAAAGATGCTATACTACTTCGCCTCTTCCCATTCTCACTATTAGGAAGAGCGAAGCAGTGGTTCTACGCTACAAAGGAGAAGAATACTACGTGGGCACTCTGCTCAACAAACTTCCTGGCTAAGTTCTTTCCCATGGGCAAGACCAATGCTCTTCGTGGGAAGATTACAAGTTTTCAGCAACAAAATGATGAATCTGTTCCTGAAGCATGGGAGCGCTTTCAAGACTACATCCTAGAATGTCCCCATCATGGAATGGAGAGTTGGCTATTGATGCAGACATTTTATCATGGGCTCGGCAACAGTGCCCGAGAAACCATGGATGCTGCAGTTGGAGGAGCATTCTTATTACTTACTATACCATAAGCCACAGCTCTTGTGGAGAAGATGGCGTCCAACCAAAGCTGGAATGAAGAGAGGACCCAGACACGCAAGAGAGGTGGAGGTATGCATCAGCTGAAGGAGGTAGACATGCTGTCTGCAAAGCTAGACCTGCTCATGAAGAAGCTTGATGATAGAGTTGGAGATAAGAAGGAAGTGATGCACATCTACGACTCTCACATGACTTGTGAGGAGTGTGGAGACACTAGACACTCAGGCATCACTATCCTGAGATGCTTGAGGATGTGAACTACATCAACAACAACAACAACTACTACTACTACAACCGTCCTCAACAAAATCAAGGTTGGAATCAACAGAGGCCTAACTACTCAGGTAATTATCAAGGTAACAATTCTTACAACAATAATAATAATTTTCCACCTTTGAGAGAGTTAGTGTCTAATCAAGGAAAGCTAATGGATAACCTATCTAAGAAATTGGCATCTAATGATAAAATGCTAGAAAATATAAATAATAGAATGGATAATTTCTCTACTGCCATCAAGAATCAAATTAGCTTTATTAAAATGATTGAATCTCAGTTAAATCAAATAGCTGCTGCTGTTCCTGCTACTAACCCCGGTATACCATCACAACCCGAAGGATTAGAATCTGCAAATCTTGTAGACATGTTTGATGCAGGTAATTGGAGTAACCCCATCACTGAATTCACTACTGACCTTCTGCCGGTCAAGAGAGGAGATCCAGGACGCCCCGTCATCCCGATCTCCATCGGCATGGTGGACGTCCCAAAAGCACTCTGTGACTTTGGCTCCAGCGTCAACATTATACCCAGGGTACTCTATGAAAAATTCTTTACATATCCTTTATTAGAAACAACCATGTGTTTGCAGTTTGCAGATCAGACGATAAGTTTTCCAAAAGGAATATTAAGGAACCTTTGTGTCCGAGTCGGTACCTTGTACGCCCCAGCAGACTTCGTAGTGGTAGAGACCGGAAATGATGAGAGGGCACCCATCATCTTAGGGAGGCCATTCTTGAACACCACGGGAGCTATCATCTATGCCAGTGCTGCCAAGATCAGTTTCTACATCAAAGGGAGGAAGGAGACATTTTTCTTCAAGAACAAGACTACACAAATCCCAGATCAATCCAGACATGAATCAAGGAAGAGGACCAACAGGAGGAACAGGAACAAGCAAGTGTGGACCGAGTCAGCTAAGATGGTCACTGTAGTTCATGGAGGCCAAGATCATCAACTTAAGTCACCGTTTTTGACCAAGAAGTATGACCCAGGAATGCCAAGCATCTACTGCTCCATAAATGGATACAGCTTCTACAAGACGTTTTGCGACACCGGATCGGGCGTCAACATAATGGCCGCAGTCACCTATCGGCTCTTGTTCGGAACCATGCCCTTAAGACCAACATACATTCAGCTCTAGATGGTAGATCAGACGTTTTGAGAAGTTAACTGATGTCCCAGTCAAAATAGACGATTATTTTGTCTACACAGACTTTCAGGTTATTGACATGGGAGAAGACGAGTACGATCCACCCATCATCCTTGGAAGACCGTTCCTCAGCACCGTTAAAGCAATCATCTACATTGGAACTGGAGAAGTCCATATGCACTTCCCCTCAGAGAAGGTACGCCGTTATTTTACTGACCCTAACTATATCGTTGAAGAATCTAAGCAGGTAAGGAAATGACGCAACCGCAACCAGAGGATGCAAATCATCAAGGACGGATGGGCAGACTACGAAGGAGAAGTGATAAGGTCAGAAGACGTAGAGTCTAAACAGAATTATCCAGAGGAGACCGTAGCACCAAGTCAGGTGTGGAGAGAGAAGATAACCATACATGAAGAGGAGGCGCCGCCGGAAGTACCGACTACGCCACCCAACGAATTCCAGGACAATTAAGAAAACGGAGAGTCCCGTTCGGAGGACTTAAAAACACCGAACGCCTTGCCAAGAGGTAAACTTGGTAGTTATCCTTTCCCTTTCAATTATGTCAACTAGTTTACTTAGTTAATCATATTCATACTAGCCTAAAAAGAAAATAAAAATGTGAAAAACAGTAACCCCATGTGAGTATACGAGTGGCATAAAACCCATAAGTACATTCACTGTGGTGGCATAAAAATAAAATAAATATTTTTCTGCTTTATAAAATGAAAATATAAAAATAGGGAGTAATAATTATTAAGGAGTCTCAACATGATAAAGGCTAGATATTTATGCTAACACTTAATCAGTTCCACAAGCCTTGTTGTCTATTTGAGCTCCATAGAATTTAAGAATCAAGAAGACTAACAGACAGAGGACATTCTAATCGCTGTCAGAATGCTGCTGACTTTCAAATACACCTCTGCCACCTGCTACCTACATCAAGAGAAATTACGTCAAAATTTAGCTTGGGGGAGAGCACCCCCATTTATCCCGCTAAGTATTTCTATCTTTCTATCTATATTTATACTTATACTATATTAAAATACATAAACTATGAAAGACCAAATAAAGATTTTATGCTTATATATATATGTATCTTTTGCTTAGTGTGTTTAATAAATAAATAAAGTGGCTATGCTAATCTGTATCTTAATAATAAAACTCAAGCATGGATATGATGAATAGTTGCTCTGCCTAATTTGCACATTTTAAGTTCTCTCTCAAGTTTAGACATAACTGTTATAATTTAAAGCTTGCTCTAGACCTAAACTTGTGGGATGAAAACTTGATCTGAAGTCTAAGTTGTTAACGGATACGATATGGGAAGGTTGAGCTGCTGTTTATCTGTTCCTAGAGATGGTAGAATTCTGGAAAATTTTATCTTTGAAAATCTTTAAAATGTTGCATGATTAGTTCCTCTATGATGAGAGTTTTAAATTCCTACCACAGCCATATATACATGCTTGCTGGACTTTGAGCCACAACATTTACTACTGCTTATGAGCATTGAGTGTGGTCAAGCTGTGTAGACCCTTAGGAGCTTGTCATGTGGTTAAATCAAGATTTCACTTGCACGTTCACTCATACATGCTACTTCTACTCCGGAAGTACCATCCACATATATTCATCCATTCTCATCTCCAGAGCCACCTAAAAATATTCTACTCCTAATCCGGGAGAGAATAACCAAAAATATTTCTGTTTTCCCCTATGAAATAAATGCTCAAGAAATCTTGTTACTACCACTTGCTATATTATCTCAAGAGATGAGTGCTCTAAAAAAATGAGAAAAAAAAGAGATACGAGGAAATAAAAAGGAGCAAGTGCTCGAAACCTCGAAAGAAAGGAAAAGTGAGACGAGAGGTAAAAATAGACAAGTATCCGACAGTAGAATTAGGGGTACAAAATACCCACCTGAGAGAAAAGAAAAATAAGAGCATCTCATTCTCCACATAAAGTTTCAAAAAGCAAGGAAGGTATGTATCCCCTTAAAAGAGCAAAAGTAGAATTAGACTTCCGCCATTGTTATCACCATCATCACCATATACCATTCATTCGCCACACATGCACATCTTGATTTGACTTATTGATTTGTTTCTTTGGATCCATGGTTTGACTATGCAATACATGTCTTGAAAGTATGTATACTTTATCTCCCACCTATGAGCTCCAGATATTAAATCCTTATTAGAGTAGGGTGAGAGAAGGCAATGTCACTATGCTTTATACCACAAATACTACATATTTTGAGAGAAGGCATATACCATCACTGCCTTGGTAAGGATCCAGAAATACCACAAAAGAGAGATTTGAGAGAATCATACAAGGAATCTCTGAGTTTTATTTGAAAATCTGCAAAAACTTCAGAGCTATAGCTGATCAAGAATAAGAGACATGGCACTTGGCTAGACTGTTCTATCTTTTAACTACTCAAGACAGAAGTGACGGTTACAAGTCCCATGGTGAAAGGTAAAGTAAGTAAGTTTTAAGTCTTGACAGTTTACTCTAACTCAGAGATGAGATCTTATTTAAAAACATGTGTACCGTCAATTTTTTTAAGATATTGCAACAACTTATGATCCATTACTGAGTCTATCTTTGCTCAGGGACGAGCAAGAGGTAAGCTTGGGGGAGTTTGTTGACGGTCCTTAAGTATCAAATTTAATAATCAAATAAACAAAGAAAAGGATCCAAATGAAATCAACATCTGGACTTGGGGTTTTATCTGACAGAATTCCATGAGTTTTGGTGTTTGTCTATTTCTGCAGGGGGTTATCAAGAAATACGGAAGAAAGGCCCACACGTCGGGATTACATAGAGATATTAACGTGCCGCGCAGTTATCTTACATCTAGAAGACTCCAGAAGCCACGAGACCGAAGCGGAGACGAAACGGGGCAGAGGCAGGGCGCCCACCCTGTTCCCCTAGGCGCCCGCCCCCTCCCTGAGTCCAATCAGGACTCTGCTTTGTGGGAGATCTCCACCGACCTAAAGGATGAATCTAAACCATACAATCTATGTCGGTTTAATCCAACGGCCCATATTCACTTGAAGGGACTATAAAACCAGACCCCTGGCCCTTGGAGGAGAGAGCCTCTCAACCCTAATTCATTATTCTCAAGGGAGAAGAAGCCTCTGATCAAGATTAGAGCCACCACATCAATTAGATATCTAGATTAGCATAGCTACATAGGATTAGAACTAGAAGGAGTCAATCTTCGATCGGTTTCCGGATCTGTCAGGAGGATTCTTGGTAATTCTCTAATTGTGCTTCTAATTGCTTTCTAATTATCTTTGTTCTTCAATATTATGAATATGACTTTGTTCTACTTCAATATATTGCTTATGACTTTGCTCTACTTGTTTATATTCAAGATTATATTGTTCTTAGTTTATCATAGTTATGTACTTGGCTTAGTTAGATTGGATCTATATACATGCTTAGGATCGTATAGCGTTTATCCATCAGATCCATGGGTAAATGATAGATATTGTGTAGGCGTGGTGCTTATACCGTATTTATCTGCGATTGTACCCAATATGCCAGATCGTGGGGTAGTTCGTGATAGTGACAGCTTCATTGATTCTTATATAGTCCCCCTCTCGTGTATTGGGCTGACAGAGCAACATTATTACAGGGGAGTGATTGCTATGTTTCTCATTTACCTTGCTAATATCACTATGCATGGGCGTAGTCTTGTCTCACAATGATTGCTAAGTATGCTTGCACTAATTATGATAATGCTAGACTATATAGTTGAGAATAACTTAGGAAATATTCTTGTAGTTCGTTCTAATTCCATGCTAATGACTTTCCAGAGTATCTAATTGAGGTGCTTATCATATTTATTATGTGGCTAGTTATGATCAGATTAATTATCTTTGTCACTATTCATTATTTCATATATCCTTTATGTGACATTTATCCCTGTATGAAAGAGTTAGATAATTGTTCTCAATTACATATGCAATGATAGATACTCAATCTCATATTCTATTCTGTAATCAATATTGATGGTTGCTAATCCCTTCCCAGTGGTAAAAATATAAATAACGATACCTGGAATACTTCCCGGTTAAAATGCTACATCGGTATTAATCTGTGCGCTTGCAGATCCCATTCATTATTTATTTAGAAGAGCAATTGCATATTTCAATACCGCGTCTCTCATGTCATGCTGGGGATGACAACTTGGCTTAAGTGGTATGAGGGATAGGTTTGGTATTTTTGGCACCGTTACTAGATTTAGAGAACTTAGTCTACTTTTGGTAATGATGTTAAGAATACCCAACACCGGCCTTCCACCGGTGGTACCGGCAATGGTCGGTAGTACCGACAAAAGCCCGGTGGTACCGGTAGGCTTATTTCTCGCAAATCATAGAGACTTCTTACCGTTAGATCTGAGGTAGCCGGTGGTACCGGTGGTTGCCCCGGTAGTACCGGCAGTTATTCTGAACACATGTATAAATAGCTTTCCCCTCATTCTAACCGTGGGGCTCACTCTTCCACTCGACCAAACCTTCAGCCAAGGCACCTCTCTAGCTCCCCAAAGCCTCTCTCTTATATCCCCTTTGCTCCTAACTTCAAATCTTGCAAGGGATTGAGTGAGAGAAGGATTCTTGGTGAGAGAAACATCAAAGCAAAGCTTGAGCACTTGATTTCTTCGTCAAGCCGGTTGGATTTGTGTTTGTTACTCTTGGAGCAAGGCTCCTAGCCGGCTAGGCGTTGCCCATGGAGCTTCCTACTCATGTGGTAGCCTCGGGAGGTTTGTAATCACTCAAATCATCTAGTGAAATCACCCCTCATCTCAAGGGATTGCTCTCTTGACTTGAGAACGAGGATAGGGTTGAAAGAGACCCGAAAAGCCTGTGTGGCTTCCTCAACAACGTGGACATAGGCAAGCCTTGGTGGCGAGCTGAACCACGGGATAAATATCTTGTCTTGCTGTGGAGGTAGAATCGACTACCCTTGTTCTTGTGTTCTTTGTGTTCTTCCTATCTACCCCCATTCATAGGTGAACAAGGGTCGATCTACGTTTTGGAGAAGAACCAAGCCAAGAGAACTTCAACATCACCCTCTACTACATCTAGGAGAGTGGGGTAACTCTCAGATCTAGAATCAAAACTCAAAATACTTTGATTTTGTAGCTCTCTTAGGGCGTCGGTAGTACCAACAGTTGCATCGGTAGTACTGGCTGTCTTACACCAGTAGTACCGGCCCAAACTGTCGGTGGTACCGACAGGCATTTAACTTCCGCAACTTGAGTTTTGAGTTTTAGGTTTTTTAGATACGCCTATTCACCCCCCTCTAGGCAACATCAAAGTCCTTACAACCCTGAGGTAAAACAAACCTCGTAAGCAACCTGTTCCACATTCTTGCGATCTCATCTTTGTCCACATTTTTCCACTCCCTGACTGTGATGTCAAGATGGTCCCTAACTAAGAAACCGAGTGTGTTACGCCACTTAGGTAAGGTATCCTCTAGAGCTAAGGGCTGTCCTGTTGCACTGACATCTGTAACTCTATAGGTTACTTTTGGAAAATGATTCAATCATCTTTCACCTCGTTTCATTTTGTTCCCGGTCTCGGTGGTTGTCTCCATCGTCGGCTCAGGTGCACCTTCATGTGCAACTTCTTCTTGGGATAGGATTTCCTCCATTTCTTTCAATTGAGATAGCACCTCCTATTCATATAAAGACATGTATTATTCTTCACATATACCGAGGGGCATAAAAGTATAGAAACATATAATTATGGATGAGTAATTCACCACTTCTCCCTTTGGGTTATAATCGGAGTAACGTGTGTACTCACGACGGGCCTTCCTCTCTATGCGAGGATCAGGAATGTCACTTACCGAGGTCTCGTATGAAGGAGTTCACTCATGTGACCCTTCTGCCTGCTCTGTGTTGTGGGACCCTTGTTCCTTCTCCGTGTGCTCGGGCCCTTTTTCTTGCTCCATGCGGTCGGACCCTTTTTCTTGCACGGTGGGGCTGGACCCTGGTGCCTTCTCGGTGCGGTCGCACCCTTTTTCTTGCACGGTGGGGCTGGACCCTGGTGCCTTCTTGGTGCGGTTGGACCCTTTTTCTTGCATCGTGGGGGCGGACCCTGGTGCCTGCTCCGTGGGGCCGGACCCTTATGCCTGCTCCGTGTTTTCACTTGGAGCAGTCGTCATTGAGAGATTCTAAAGCATATATGTTATCAGAAATGCTATATAGTATAGTATGAACAATGAAGATAAAACTCTAAGTGCTAAACCCTAAAGCATAAACCCTAAAGCTAATAAGTCAACCGTTGGCTTATAAATAGTTGACTTATAAATAATTACATCACAAACCTCGCATAAGCATCATGTATATACATAGACACTTAAATTAAAAATAAATATTTATTATTTATTATTTATATATATAAATAATTGCATTGCATTATAAATAATTACATTATAAAAATGAAATAATAATTACTTAGCATATGGATCATGTATATACATAGACATGGAACTTAGCCAAATGACATGGAACTTTACCACAAGATAGATTAGTAAGTTATCTACATCTTTGCTACATCTTTTCTAGAAAGCTTACTAAATTGTCAACAACTTTGTTATAAACATCTAGGGCTAAATCTATAACTAACAGGGTCTTACATAACAAACAATGCAACCCTGTCTAAGTATAGACAGAAAATGAAACAGTACTTTAAAACACTATAACTACACATGTGCTTAACCAAAAATTGTGCTATTCGGCTTTTGGCAAAGCTTATGAAAAGTACTACAACTCATATATTTACCTTAAGGCAAGATTCACATCTTAACTGAGCAATTAAATACAACAAGCAATTAAATATCAAACTAAAACATATGCATCATGTATACACATAGACACTTAAATATAAAGTAAATATTAATTATTTATTATTTATATAAATATATATAAATATATATAAATAATTGCATTATAAATCTTGCATTATAAAAAATAAATATATGCATCATGTATACACATAGACAATTATATTTATTATTTATTTATTTATATGAATATATGTAAATATATTGTGTCAATTATTGCATAACAAATTTTTTAACTAGCCCCTGTCTACTCACTGATGTGTGGGCCCCACATGTCAGGATCTTCTTCAACCTCGAGCGCAGGGAGGGTGGGGGACCTTCTCGGTGGTGCGCAGGGGAGGGGAGGGGGTGGGGGATGGGGAGGTGGGGGTGGGCGGCGGCGGCGGGGAGGCCGTGGGGCAGCGGGGGGGCGGCGGTGGTGGCAGCGGCCACACAGAGTCGAGGGGCGGCGGAAGTCATGGTCGGGGTCGAAGAAGAGAGGGGGGCGGGCATACTTGGTGGGGTTGGGGTTGGAGAAGAGAGGGGTGCGGAGGAACGGCGGCGGCGAGACCGGCGACGGCGGCGGCGGAAAAATCGGCAGCCTAACGGCGTGGATTTCAAACTTCGTGGCGCCTCGGACTTGAAATTTTTCAGGAGGCTGGGCGCGACCTATATAAGGGCGGCATTTCTATAGGCGGTTCTCAATGCCAACCGCCTGTAGAGATGCTTTTATACAGGCGGTTGGCATTGAGAACCGCCTATAGAAATGCCGCCCTTATATAGGTCGCGCCCAGCCTCCTGAAAAATTTCAAGTCCGAGGCGCCACGAAGTTTGAAATCCACGCCGTTAGGCTTGGGCTGACAGTG
>NC_012878.2:12905948-12918196 GCF_000003195.3 Sorghum bicolor | reverse complement strand
CATTCCCAACCGCCTGTACAAAATATTTTCTTTATTTTAATGTTATATATTATTTGTATAATTATATTACAATATGATTATATTGTTTCTAAATTATTTGTAACATAATTTTTCTATATTCTTTATTTGTAAGTAATTATATTGTTTATATATTATTTGTGTATTGATATTATAATATAATTGTATTGTTTCTACATTTTTTGTAACATAATTATTTCTATATTATTTATTTTTAACATAATTATGTTATTGATATATTATTTGTATATTGACCACTCAAACTTTCATCTGAGGGGGTTTGGACCATTCAAATTTTAAAATTTCAAATTTTCACGAAGTTTCATATAGTTTCATAAAGTTTGTGTGAGATTCAAGACTTTGTGACCACAGTTTACCAACCCTTTCTCAAACACAAAAATGTCCTATATATGGAATGTGTATCTTGATGAGGCCTAACACCCGTGTATTCAAAAGTTTTTCATTTGATGTCATTTAGTGCCTTGTTTGACCAGGTTTGACCAAGTCAAGCCTTGATTTTTAAAACATGTGACTAGAGTTTACTGAAATTTTTCGAAATGCAAAAATAGACTATGTATCAAAGGTAGACCTTGATGAGCTCTAACTCCTTTGTATTCAATTTTTTTTCATTTGAGGTCTTTTATTGCCTCGTTTGACCTAGTTTGACCAAATCAAATCTTGGATTTTTCTAAAAAAACACTTTGACTGGACCCGAGATGGTCTACAAAAGTCATGAATACAAAGTTTGTCCACCTTATCAAGATAACATTTGGTGTAATGGTCAACTTTTCATCTGAGAGGGTTTGGACCACTCATATTTTGAAATTCGGCTACACACACGTTTTTGGGACCCTAGATGGCCCTAACTTGAAAAGTCATGAATAGAAAGTTTGTTCCACTCATCAAGATCTCATTTCATACATAGCACATTTTTGCATTTGACAAAACATTACGAAAGTGTAGTTCTAAATCCAAAGGTCTCACATATAGTTTCATAAAGTTTGTATGAGATTACATGATGACAAGAGTTTACATGATGAATGACAAATACAATCTAGGCAGTTACTATTCTTCCTTGTCCATCAGGGCGCACCCAAGGCAAAGAACTTTGTGGGATGCTTCGCTCAACATTTCTTATCTTCGCAGGATGGTCGTCCACAAGAGGGACATGTCATTGAACTGGTTAAAATCCTCCAGATCCGCTACACCATCAACTCCTATTGCTTGTTGCTTTCCTGGAAAAACTACATGCTTCGGCTTGTCAGTAGTTTTCTTCTCATTCTTAGAAAGGATCTGTTCAGCATAGAACACTTGTGCAGCACGGTTACCAAGGATCCATGAGTCATCTTTGTATCCCACCTTACTTAAATCAAGAACTCTGACCCCATAATTATCCACTGTGACATGTTTATCTTCTACCCATTGACATCAAAACATGGAGATCTGAAATGTACCATAGTCTAGTTCCCATATTTCCTCGATGAAGCCAAAGTATGTAATAATATCACCAGTTTCGTCGTCTATGGCCTCGCATCGAACACCACTATTTTGTGTCATGCTCTTTTTGTCCTTGGTCTTGGTATGAAATGTGAATCCACTTATGTCATAGGTTTGCCATGTTGTCACTTAGCGTGATGGTCCAGATGCCAAAGCCTTGATGGTTTGTTCCTCAATTGTTCCCCAGATGGAATATCCTGCTCCCTTAGCCATGTGTACAATTGTTTCTTGTGTTCCTTCATTACCCAATCATTCGTTTGCCTAGGATTATGTTCTCGAAGCTCATTCAAGTGTTGATCGAGCAAATGATCCATTATCGAGAGCTGATGTAAGATGTTGTGATGTGCCTCAAGGACTATATTGTAATCTGGTGGGATGAATGATTTCCATCCAATCCTCCCACTTCCATGCAGCCTACCCTCATGCCTTGATGAAGGCAAACCTATTGTGACCTGGTCTTTTAGGACACTATTGTAGAATGGTCCCCCAGACTCAATTGCCTCTTCAGTACAGTACCCCTCTATCATGGATGCCTCAGGACAGGCATGAGTTGATACATAGCCATTTAGTATTGCCATGAAACGCTCGTATGTCCACATTTCATGCAGGTACATGAGACCCAATGCTTGTATTTGTGGAACCAAGTGCACCACAAGGTGCACCATGATATCAAAGAATGATGGGGGAAACACATCTCAAACTGCGACACTGTCTCCACTGTGAATTCCTGAAGAGATTCTAACTCATCACGGTCAATTACCTTTGTGTGACCTTATTGAAAAAGTAGCACAATCGTGTGACTGCCATCTTCAAGAACACTGGATTTATAGCCCTTATTGCAATAGGGAGGAAAGTAGTCAGCATTACATGACAATCATGTGAGTTGTAGTTGGTGAGTGTAAGGTCTTTCATCGACACAATACTTCATATACTAGAGCAGAATCCAGAGGGGACTTTCAAATTATTCAACCACTCACACATCACATGTTTTTCATCTATGTTGAGGTTGTAGCTTGCTGCTGGGAGATGGTACTTTCCATTTTCTTGAAGAACAGGATGAAGCTCTTTTTTTATACCTAATTGTACCATGTCAAAGCGTGAATTGAGTCCTTCCTTTGTCTTCGTCTTGATATCTAGCAATGAACCAATTAGGCTTTCGAACACATTCTTCTAGATGTGCCTACCATCGATCGCGTGTCGTATGTCCAAGTCTTTCCAGTATGGAAAATACCCGAAGAAAATGGACTTCTTCTTGAATGTTGCCCCTGGAGTTGGTTTGACATCCTCTGTCTTCTTTCCAAACACAAAGTTGATGTTGCTCACTATTTTGAAAACTCTCTGGCCTTTGCTATTACCTGATGGTGCATCTGAGTTCCTTTCATCATTATTGTCGAAGTACTTATCCATCTTTTTCAGGCGGTACCTGTGCCCTTTTGATAAGAAGCGTCTATGCCTCATGTACACTATTTTCTTAGATGCATTAAGGGACACATAGTGGGTTCCATCTATGCACACCACACAACCAACCTTTCCCTTGAATTGCCCTGACAATGTGAAGAGAGTAGGGTAATCGTTGATCGTAACAAAAATAATTGCTCTCAATGTGATGAATCTTTGCGATACTCGTCCATCATTTGAACACCTTGTATCCATAACATTTTTATCTCCTCCAGTAAGGGTTCCAAGAAAACATCCATGTCAACTCCAGGTTGTACTAGTCCAGAGATAAGTATGGTTAGCAAAAGGTATTTTTGCTTCTGCATCAACCATGGAGGAAGGTTGTAGATGGTGAGAATCACCGGCCATGTGTTGTGCTTGCTGCTCCTCTCAGCAAATGGATTCATTCCGTCGGTACTCAGTGCGAACCTAACATTTCTTGGTTCATTGGCAAAGTCTTGATGGTTCTCATTAAAATCTTGCCACTGCTTTCCATTGGCTGGATGGTGAAGCTTGCCATCATTTTTGTGCTCATCCGAAGCATGCCAACTCATAAGTTTTGCATCGTCAGGGTTAGCAAACAAAATCCTCAGTCGATCTACCACTGGAAGGTACCACATCACTAAAGCAGGAATCTTTTTCTACGCATAATAATCAACCTCTTCTTTATCTTTGCTGGTGGGTTTTGAACTCTGCTAGGTCTCTTTTGGGTCTTCTTTCGCTTCTTCCCTGCTTTACACATGGAGGCAGCACAATCCTCCTGTCGATAGTCTTTATTTGTCTTATACCGACTTGCCCCAAACTTTGGATACCTATCCAAGTCCTTGTATTGATCACCGCGATATAAGATATAATGATTCCTACATGCATGGATCTTCTTGACACCCATAGTGAGCGGACTGATCAGCTTCTTTTGCATGATATGTGTTAGCAGACAATTTGTTCTCCTTTGGAAGCATGTCTCCGATAATACTTAAGAACGTATCGAATCCAACATCAGACAGACCATACCTGGCTTTTGCCATCAATAGTTTTACCATAGATCTTAGTGTTATGAACTCTTTAGTACAACCCTTGGACTCATCATACATAGGCTCTTCAGCTGTCTTCTTCAAGGCCTCCATCCCTTTCATTAATAACATTGATGGTTCAGTATGACAATGCAATATTGCCTCTAAGAATTCAAAATCTTCCGCAGCTATATCATTTGGTAAGACATGAGTTCTGTCATCATCATTTCTCCCAGCAAAACCACCAGCAGTAACATTTGGCACAACATGTTCACTTTGGTGTGTGTTGTGGAAAAACTGAAATCCTCCATTAGGCCTGCCTGGACTATTGGCATCAGTATTCGCAGGGTCCCCAATTGTATAATGCGCCGAGCTACCCTCTCCATGCTTCGTCCAAATCAAGTAATCCTTCATAAATCCTCGGCAGACCAGATGAGAAATGATTGCTTTAGTATCTTCATAAATGTTAATATTTCTACAGTCGATGCATGGACAATATATGTGCTTCGTCTTTGTTCTCAAAGCATGGTTCTTAGCAGCATCAACAAACCTATGGACCTTGCGTATGTATGATGGATCTAGTCTTGATAAGTTATACATCTAGAAGGACCGCCCCATCATGAGCTGTGGAAAAATTAGTAAATTAATTGATCTAAATGCAAAACAAGTAGTCTAGGAATATTGTCATCTAACCTTTCAAACAACAACCTGTGAAGATGAAAACCTCCCACTTGTATATCTATCCAATTTGTAGACCTCGGAGCTAACATTAAAAATAAAGACAAAACCCTAAGTAATAATTCAAAAAAGGACACCTAACAACTAAATCAAATTGACAAGGTAGAAAAACACCATTGATGGAATCAACTAAATATATACCTTGATTCACTAAAATAAATTTGAGAAGGAAACATGGAAATGGTGAGAGGAGAGCCATCATCTTAAGCAACCTCATACATGAAAAATGCATATTGCATAATTAAATCAAATTTACATAAAAAATAACATCCTAAACAATATCTCCTACAACTAAAAAGACCAAAAGATGGACATTTTTTTGGTGCGACATTCGTTTTCGTCCGTCTGCCCTCATGAGCCTTGCGTCTGCGTCCATGTCCCCACATTAGCACATTAGGAAACAACCTGGATATCCGTGATCCCCTCCCCGATCCCCTCCCGCTTTCCTATCGCGTCCGCATGAGTGTCGTTGATCCCCGCGCCCTGATCTGCTCCCTGGACGAGAGCGGTCGCACCCCGAACCCCTCCCTAGACGACAATGATCCCACGCCCCGATCCCCTCCCTCGATGTCGGTGTGAGCCATCGGGACCGCCGCCACGAGCGTCCATGGCCACGATGGCGGTCCCCCATGATTCCCCGCGATCCGTAGCAACCGCCGTCGGGACCGCCGCCACGAGCGTCCGCGCTCACCCAACGCCGTCGCGAGCGCCCCGATCCCATCATTGGTCACGAGCGCTGTCGGGACCGTGGCCACGAGCGCGCCGATGGCCGCGTCCACGTCTGCATAGAGTCTGGTGTCGTGCGCCGTCACGACCGCCACCACGAGCTCGCCGTTGGCCGCGTCCGCGTCGGTGCTCACCGGTAAAGCCCTACCCCAACGCTTCTTCGTGACGGCGAGTCTTCGTCACACCTGCGTCGTCACCATCGTCGTCATCGCTGGGGCGTGGCAGGACATCGTTGAAGCATTGCGTCCCTGACACTAGGTACGTCATGTCCGCGCGGCCTTCCTTTCCTCAGCTCGGACGAGCGTGCGGGCACCGCGTGTCTCATGGCGGCTTCCATCCACGGCGCGTCATCCTCCTCAACCTGTGAGGGCTCCCGCGAAGACGCCACTGGCCTCACCTCGACCCCGCGGAGACGACAAGCCCTACCCTCATCAGCTCGACGCCGCCTCCATGCCTTTCCACCATGGAATCACCCTGGCGCCATGCTGCCTCACCATGCTTTGTGCTGCCGCCGCCGACACATGCCATCACATCCGGTGCACTGGTGCCTCCCGATCCAAGATTCTGGGCAGTCGCTGTCTCCCTTCATCACGACCTGCTACTGCCCTCTGTGAGAGGTACTTCCCATTGCCTTTCTCCTCCAAAGATTTCTGCAAAATTGTGGCACAGATTCATTTCCCTTACCTCCAGTTGCATCTCCCCCTCCAAAATTTCTGCGTCCTCAAGGGTCAAGTACTTCAATTTAGGGGGTGGGGAACTGTCATGTTCTTTTAGTGGAAAATCCTTGCAGTAGCATGCAAGCACAACTGAATCACTCAATTCGTGATAGGATAAATAGGTAAAGTTTAACCCTAGGCATTCTGCATTTAGGGACTAATTTAGCATTAAGATGAATATATGCAGTGTTATTTTTATTCCTCAACAAGTGCAAAGAAAGAAGGCTCCACTTTTCATTATGGTAGTCAGTAGTCTCCATTTGCCATTGAAATCTGAGATTGTGAGCAAGAATTAGGAGTAGTATCAGCTTCAATAAACCTTACTGAAACAATAAACTGTACATAATGTTGACGGTTCTTAAGTATCAATTTTAATTATCAAAGAAACAAGAGAAAGGACCAATATGCAACCAACACCTAGAATTAGGGTTTGATCTGACAGAATTCCACGAGTTTTGTTGTTTATCTATTTCTGCAGGGGGTTATCAGGAAATAAGGAAGAAAGGCCCACATGTCGGGATTACATAGAGATATCAACGCACCGCGAGATTTTCCACCATCTAGAAGACTCCAGAAGCCACGGGAAGAAGACGGAGGCCGAAAGGGGCCAGGCCCAGGGCGCCCGCCCTGGTGACCTGGGCGCCCGCCCCCCTCTGGATGCCAATCAGGACTCTCTTCGCTCGGGATATTCCACCGACCTATTGGATCAAGAAAAACATAGTACCACCTCGCCTATCGACCCAAAAACGCATAGAAGGGGAGGACTATATAAGGAGACCCCCCTGGCCCCTGGAGAAGACATGAAGAAATTATCATAGAGACTGAGGGGTGCCCTCGAAGGAAAACCTCTTCTCTAATTAATATTTCTTTTTAGGCTTAGCAACCAATGTAAGGTAGAAATAGATCTTCTAGTTTCTACTAGATTGAGAGAGATAGAGTGGAGGTGTAGATTGGAGAAAGCCTGGCCTGTCGGTGTCTACTCCAAGCTTGTACCTGCGGGATCAAGTTCTCCTAACCCGAAGCTTGCTCCTAGGATTCTTCAGTAATTCGACTTCTAAATTCTAGTAAGTTCTTGTTTTATTGTTCTTATGGTTTATGAGTTTACTTTAATCTCTTCGCGTAGAGTTTAGAGTAATCATTGCTGGCGTAAACGTGATGTTTAGGCTGGGGTACTCATAGATATTCCCTAACTAGCTGGACCGTGGTAGTAGTGAGGAACGTGACAATTTCGAGTTACCTTTGTAGATCACATCTCGTTAGCAGGAATTTATAGGTGCGGGTCGAACATCCTTTGTGTTGTCTAGATTCCGTTAGCCTCCCCATTAGAACAATAGATCATCCTTACCAAGGTTAGAAGGAGACTACGGTTGCAGTCTTCTCTATTTATCACTCACATCGAAAGACATTCTTTGTGCCTAAAAGGTTAGTAGTAATAGACCGGTTAGTCAGATGCACTCTTTCTCCTAGTGGTAAAAAAATAAATACGATACTCTAGATAATTTCCCGGGTGAAGTGCTCACCGATATCCGTGCGCTTGCGGATCAATTCCTTATTGCGTTCCCAAATATCAACAAGCATTTCTGGCGCCGTTGCCGGGGAGAAAGACGGTTGCTGAGATAACCTGAGTCTTACTATTAGCTTGTATCTATACTTTTATCTTTTCTTATCTTATATTCTTTATTTATTTTCTTTACTCTTACCTTATGGAAAACCAAAATTCTAAATCGATCCATGAATCTGCAATCCCCTTAGCAACTGACCTTTTACCATGGGAATCATCACAGCCTATCCAAACATCCCAGTATAAGTTAAGTTCTAGGTTGATTACCATGTTTCAAAACCTATCTTTTTCGGGAAAGGAAGACGAAAACCCTTACCTTCATATTAGAGATTTTGAGCAAACATGTGATTGTCTTCGCATTGAAGGCATTTCTGATAAAACTTTACGTTGGAAGCTTTTTCCTTTTTCCTTAAAGGGAAAAGCTAGACAATGGTACAGTCAGAAGGTAAGTCAACAACAAGGTGAATGGGGAGTTTTACGAGCCAACTTTTGTCTAGATTTCTACTCCCTTGACCGTATAGCCGACCTTAGACTCGAAGTCCTATCTTTTAAACAAAAAGATAATGAAACTTTGGGAAAATCCTGGAAACGTTTTTCTGATCTTTTAGAATCTGGTCCAAACCTTAATCTTGAAGACCCTGTTCTTTTATTTCACTTTTTTCGAGGTCTTCATAAAAATCACAAACAAATGCTTCACACAATGTCTAGAGGTTCTTTCTTTCGCATCCCTGCCGATAAAGCTAGAGTGATCCTAGATAGAATCCTAGAAGCTGAGATGGATAATACCCTTCATGATGAAACCTACGAAGCCGAAGTAGACACTCTGCCAAATTCTTCATCTACTTTAGCTATCCCAAGTTCTGAGCCACAAGAGGAAGAAATTCCACCACCGGATTTCATGCTGGATATAGAATCCGATCTTTTTGCCGATTTTGGAAATATTTCAAACTACCATTCTATTGACAAACCCCAAAACGGCCAGTTTAGCATTTATTTGCCAAGTGAATATCAATTGAGAGAGCTTATCTCAATAATGAGTAGCGAATGGTTGGAGGAATCAGAGCTTTCCTCTGATGTGATCCGTTTGGACACATCCTCTATAACTATACGCTGTGCTTATAATTCTGATCGATTTAATGCTCTCTATAATCCTGTTGTGGGGATCAACATCATGTCTGAATCTTTTGCACTTAAACTATTTAAAAATCTTGTCTTAACCCCCACAACAAAGGTCATAAAGGAATCTTCAGGACGATTAGTCCCCAGTCTTGGAATTATTAATGTCCTACCTCTTACGGTAGAAGGCTCCATGGTTCATTTGAACTTCTATATCTTTGATACATGGGACTTCGACCTGTTAATAGGACAACCTTTTAGAAGACTCCTTTATGAAGGTCATACTGGAAAGCTACACATTTCTTTTGGAAAAACCTTTAAATTCCCAATAATAATTTCACACTCCTTAAACAATAAGGCCGAGTCATATCTTTTGCCTGATCCTATGGAGGAAGTAAAGGGTGCATCTCTAGAGCTTTTTGATGAACCAGACTTAGAAGATGAAACTCCTTTCTTCACAGAAGAAGAAGACGAACCTTCCGAGCCTGAACCCTTAGATGAGTTTGCAGAAACACCTAGACCCCCTATAGAGCTTAAAACTTTACCACCGGTCTTACCTATGCTTTCCTAAACAATAATCCAGAGTTCCCTGTGATCATTAGCGATAAACTCACTCAGGATCAAACTCTGCGATTAATGACCATTCTTGAGAAACATCACTCAGTTTTCGGCTACTCACTTCAAGATCTTACAGGAATCAGTCCTATGATTTGTACCCATCGTATTCCAACAGATCCTTCTGTTTCACCCTCTCGAGAACCCCAACGTAGACTTAATAACACTATGAGAGAGGTAGTTAAAAAGGAAGTTATAAAGTTGCTGCATGCAGGGATTATATATCCTGTGCCACACAGTGAGTGGGTAAGCCCAGTGCAAGTTGTGCCTAAAAAGGGAGGCATGACTGTTATTATGAATGAAAAGAACGAGCTAATTCCGCAACGCACCGTCACAGGATGGCGGATGTGCATAGACTATAGAAAACTAAACAAAGCCACGAGAAAGGATCACTTTCCTTTACCTTTTATAGATGAGATGCTAGAGCGATTAGCAAACCATTCGTTCTTTTGTTTCTTAGATGGATATTCAGGGTATCATCAAATCCCGATCCATCCCGATGATCAAAGCAAAACCACTTTTACATGCCCTTATGGAACCTATGCTTACCGTAGAATGTCTTTTGGGTTATGTAATGCACCAGCTTCTTTTCAAAGATGCATGATGTCTATATTTTCTGATATGATTGAAGAGATTATGGAAGTTTTCATGGATGATTTCTCTGTTTATGGAAAAACTTTTGATAGTTGTCTTGAAAACATAGACAAGGTTTTGCAAAGATGTGAAGAAAAGCACTTAATCCTTAATTGGGAAAAATGTCATTTTATGGTTAGGGAAGGAATAGTGCTGGGACACCTAGTGTCTGAAAGAGGTATTGAGGTAGACAAAGCTAAAATTGAAGTAATTGAACAACTACCTCCACCTGTGAACATAAAAGGAATTCGAAGCTTTCTTGGCCATACTGGTTTTTATCGTAGATTCATAAAAGATTTTTCATTTATTGCTAGACCACTTACTCTTTTGCTAGCCAAGGATGCTCCTTTCGAATTTGATGATGCATGTCTAACATCTTTGAATTTATTAAAGAAAGCACTCATCTCTACACCAATCATTCAACCCCCTGATTGGTCGTTGCCTTTTGAAATTATGTGTGATGCTAGTGATTATGCTGTGGGGGCAGTATTGGGACAAACTAAAAATAAAAAGCATCATGCAATTGCTTATGCCAGTAAAACTTTGACAGGAGCTCAACTTAACTATGCAACCACTGAAAAAGAGCTTCTGGCTGTTGTCTTTGCCATTGATAAATTTAGATCTTATTTAGTTGGAGCTAAAATAATTGTTTACACTGATCATGCTGCACTAAAATATTTGCTCACTAAAAAAGATGCTAAACCTCGCCTGATTAGATGGATCTTATTGCTCCAAGAATTTGACTTAGAAATAAAAGATAAAAAGGGAGTAGAAAATTCTGTTGCTGATCACTTGTCTAGAATGTATTTTAAGAGTCCACAGGAAACCCCAATCAATGATTCACTCCGGGACGACATGCTCTACGGGATTAACAGGTCTGACCCCTGGTATGCAGATATTGTTAATTTTATGGTTTCAGGGTATGTACCACCAGGAGCAAACAAGAAGAAGCTTATTCAAGAAAGTCGTTCACATATATGGGATGAGCCATACCTCTTCCGGGTATGTTCTGATGGCTTACTTAGGAGATGTGTGACCACTGAGGAAGGATGGAAGATCATCGACAGATGTCATTCATCACCATATGGAGGTCACTATGGAGCATTCCGTACACATTCAAAGATCTGGCAGTGTGGATTCTACTAGCCTACAATGTATGAAGACACGAAGCAATATATCAGAAGATGTGGGCCATGTCAAAGACACGGAAACATAAATACAAAGGATGCAATGCCACTCACCAACAACCTTCAGATTGATCTCTTTGATGTCTGGGGAATAGACTACATGGGTCCATTTCCTCCATCAAAGAAGTGCGAGTACATCTTGGTGGCGATTGACTATGTCTCCAAGTGGGTAGAAGCATTACCTTGCAAGCATGCCGACAATGTCAGTTCAAAGAGGATGTTCGAAGAAATTATATTTCCAAGATTTGGAGTCCCCAGAGTAGTGATAAGTGATGGAGGAGCACACTTCATCGACAAACGCTTCAAGCAATATCTATCAAGACATGGAATCCGTCACAACGTCGCTACCCCTTATCATCCTCAGACAAGTGGCCAAGCAGAGACTTCCAACAAACAAATCAAGAATATTCTTCAGAAGACAGTAAATGAAATGGGAACGGCGTGGAAAGACAAGTTACCTGATGCACTCTGGGCATACCAGACAGCATACAAGACCCCAATCGGAATGTCTCCATACCAATTGGTGTACGGAAAGACTTGCCATCTACCTGTTGAACTAGAGTTCAAAGCACACTAGGCCATAAAGAGATGGAATATGGACCTAGATGTTGCTGGAGATTATAGAAGAATGCAACTATCAGAATTGGAAGAATGGCGAGAGAAAGCATATCACAATTCGAAGATCTACAAAGAAAGAGTCAAAAGGTGGCATGACAAGAGAATCAAGAAGAAGGAGTTCACACCCGGAGATAAGGTATTACTTTTTAATTTCAGGGTGAAGCTTTTCGGGCATGGAAAACTCCAGAGCAAATGGGAAGGACCATTCAAGGTAATTAATTCATCATCCCACGGAGCTATCACACTTCAAAATGACGAAGGTACGTTATTCAAGGTAAATGGTCAACGTCTTAAATTTTTTTTAGAACCCAATGAAGAATTTGAAGAAATAGACATAGTCCATTTTTACCTTCCCATGGAGAATTAGAGCCCGACC
>NC_012878.2:12889103-12905848 GCF_000003195.3 Sorghum bicolor | reverse complement strand
TTGGGGAAGTCGTCCCCTTCAACCTCAACATGGAGCCTGTAGAAGACCCGATGCCCGTGCTCTCGTCCCGGCCAACACAGAGCGACAGCTAGAAGCCATGCCATTACGCCAACGCAGCTCCGCCCAATCTTACCATGCTCAACCAGTTCTCACCGCACCACCACAACCCCTACTCCTCAAAGGATCATCATCCAAGATGAAGACTACTATCAAGGTGCCAACCGGCATGAGGATCCTTCCACCTAGACCCAATGAGAGGGTCGTAGGAGTCAAGACCAACCGGAGCGGCGAGATCAGCAGTATTCGCTACACTACGGAGGAGGAAAGGCCTTACTTTGAAGGGATTAGAGCAGCCAAAGTCTGTTTCATCCCTCCAAAGACAGCCCCGAAGCACGCTCTGAATGCTTTTGAGACACCTCCCAAGCGTCGCAAGACTATAATGGATATTGATGAGGACGTTCGCAGACTAGACAGAGTTATCATAGATCTCCAGTCCTCGATTAATTCCCTCACTAGACAGCTCTCTAACCACAACACCATTATACTAGGCCTTAGGCAGGATCTTGCCAGTGCCAACAAAAAGATTAAGGAATTAGAGCGCCGCTAAGTTATCTAGATTAGACCTTGAGGCAATGCATTTTAGTCATCTATCTTTAAATTCGGTTTAGGTTTGCTACTATCATCAGTTTACTATTATCATTAGTTTGCTATCAGTTTACTATCAGTCTTTTGTAATAAATGCCTCAAGATCAATAAAGAGTATTATTATGTCTTGTGTATCTCTACTTTATTTTTTTTGCAAGAAAGCAGAAAACAAGTATGGGGGAGATCCCTCAACATGCCAAACACACTCCGACTACACCACTCCACGATTCAGGTACACACTCTGCACACTTTACTTTACACGCACACAACTATCTTGATTATGCAGAATATTGTTTCCGACATGATAAATTAAAACGATTAAAATATTTCTAATCATGATTAATCTCAATCTATGATATTTCTTGAAAACTTGCAATTATTGAAAATCATTTAAAACCCTGTGTTACTTAAGTCATTATGGAATATGTGATGGTAGAGTATGAGTTTCTTATTCTTGACATCATTGTTGCTTGGAGAATTTATTTCAAAATATTCAAAACTCTAGCTACCATCCTCAGTGTTTTATATGCCTGATAAAACTGAAAATATTAATAATTATAAAAGCTATCTACTCTGTATTGAGTTTGTTCAAAATGAGTTAGACCCTTGTTGAGAGATTTATCATGCTCCTAAGATCAAGACATTATTTCAGAAAGATTCACTCTTCCAAAGTATTATTGCATTAGAGGCATGGGCTATGCAAAAATAAAAATATTTCGAGGAAATAAAAAGGAGCAAGTGCTCGACAACCTCGCAGAAAAATGGACAAGTGTCCGGCAGTAGAATTAGGGGTACCTCGGTATCCACTTAAAAAAAAGAGAAGAAAAGAGAAAAAAATGATAGCCCATGGTCCCTCTAATAAGCAATATGCCAGCAAGAGTTGACAAAGATTTTAATTTCCAAAGTCTTTGATCTAAGAGTATGACATTCCCCTCCTCGGATCCCGTTTTGATCAGGCAATAAATGCAAAGTAAGTATGCTTGAGAATTTTTGCAAAATTAAAACAAACTCAGTGAGATATATATAAAAGATAATGAGTGATCTGAGAGAACCTATGAGGATCAAAAGGTATGCTAACTCTCTTTCAAAAATATACAAAAACTCCAAGTGACAGGATTGAAAAGAAAGGATCTTTACTCTTAACCATAAACATCCCTGACTATGGTACACAGTGGATTTTTAACACCCTGCAAATATAAAGAATGTTTTAAAATGTTTTACCCCAGATATTGTTCTTAACCATCCTTTTCTCGAGGACGAGTAAAAGCCTAAGTATGGGGGTATTTGTTGACGGTTCTTAAGTATCAATTTTGATTATCAAAGAAACAAGAGAAAGGACCAATATGCAACCAACACCTAGAATTAGGGTTTGATCTGACAGAATTCCACGAGTTTTGTTGTTTATCTGTTTCTGCAGGGGGTTATCAGGAAATAAGGAAGAAAGGCCCACATGTCGGGATTACATAGAGATATCAACGCACCGTGAGATTTTCCACCATCTAGAAGACTCCAGAAGTCACGGGAAGAAGACGGAGGCCGAAAGGGGCCAGGCCCAGGGCGCCCGCCCCCCTCTGGATGCCAATCAGGACTCTCTTCGCTCGGGATATTCCACCGACCTATTGGATCAAGAAAAACATAGTACCACCTCGCCTATCGACCCAAAAACGCATAGAAGGGGAGGACTATATAAGGAGACCCCCCTGGCCCCTGGAGAAGACATGAAGAAATTATCATAGAGACTGAGGGGTGCCCTCGAAGGAAAACCTCTTCTCTAATTAATATTTATTTTTAGGCTTAGCAACCAATGTAAGGTAGAAATAGATATTCTAGTTTCTACTAGATTGAGAGAGATAGAGTGGAGGTGTAGATTGGAGGAAGCCCGGCCTGTCGGTGTCTACTCCAAGCTTGTACCTGCGGGATCAAGTTCTCCTAACCCGAAGCTTGCTCCTAGGATTCTTCAGTAATTCGACTTCTAAATTCTAGTAAGTTCTTGTTTTATTGTTCTTATGGTTTATGAGTTTACTTTAATCTCTTCGCGTAGAGTTTAGAGTAATCATTGCTGGCGTAAACGTGGTGTTTAGGCTGGGGTACTCATAGATATTCCCTGACTAGCTGGACCGTGGTAGTAGTGAGGAACGTGACAATTCCGAGTTACCTTTGTAGATCACATCTCGTTAGCAGGAAGGATAGGGTTTATAGGTGCGGGTCGAACATCCTTTGTGTTGTCTAGATTCCGTTAGCCTCCCCATTAGAACAGTAGATCATCCTTACCAAGGTTAGAAGGAGACTACGGTTGCAGTCTTCTCTATTTATCACTCACATCGAAAGACATTCTTTGTGCCTAAAAGGTTAGTAGTAATAGACCGGTTAGTCAGATGCACTCTTTCTTCTAGTGGTAAAAAAATAAATACGATACTTTGGATAATTTCCCGGGTGAAATGCTCACCGATATCCGTGCGCTTGCGGATCAATTCCTTATTGCGTTCCCAAATATCAACACATAACATAAGTATATTTGCCATGGCTTCTAGAATATGCACAGGTTGCTTGCAGTATATATTTTTACTTTTGATCAGGTAAATAGTTCTTTTTGCGTGTGAACTTCCATTCTATTCAGTTAGAGGTAGACATGTGCTGCCCTATTGTAGTTTCATTTACTTGTGGTGTGATCCCTTTCAGTCTGAAGTACATGAGGTGGTCGATGACTGTTGTGACTATGAAACGATGGGTGCCATCAACAAGGAGGTCCTGCATCCAGTCCTTTGTTAGTTACTTCAAGATGAGCACTTGTGGATTTTTCCCCGTTGTCTTGGACTGTGGTTTTGGCACATTAGTGGAAATGTATGTCGTTGTTCCATTGTGGAGATAGAGTGGTCAGAAGTAGAGTCCTGCGTACTTGATTGGAGAAATTGATGCATGATTAAGGAGTTTTGAAGTCTACTCACTGTTATGTGCTTCTGCAAGTTTACATGTGGAAGATTGTTGTGATGACTGTGTGATTCTTATTAACTTTTTTACTGAGCATTTGAGTGTGATTTATCAGTTTTCTACTATTCTAAGTTGAATGTTTCAAACCTTATTAGGATCAAACTTTTTCTGTACTCTGCTTTTGTAATGTTTGTCTTTTCATTAGTAACGATTCTAATGAACAATAATCGATCGTGCTCTATATGGCACTAAAGTGATATCTGCTTGATCAAAACATGAAGGTTGGCTTTGATGATGCAAATAGTGTTCAGTCCTGTCATTAGATATTTTTGTGCAGCTGTAGTATATAGGTTGGCCACACAATCTATTGCATAGAAGGCTGATGGAGCTCAACGTCTGGCCTCGCAGAATCTCAGCACTGATGGACTGGTCAGTGCTTTGAAACCCAGCACATATTATATTTGTGGGGATATGCTGGGTTGTTTTTATGCTTAAAGAGTTTTTTTATATCCAAATTGAAGTTACACCCTCTGTAATTAGGGGGATATTTTTTAACTATCTGGGCAGGTATCATCTTTAATTTTTTGTTATAATTAACAGGTTGTGAGTTCAAATAGATCATCAGTGAAGTGTCATATATTTTTCTGAAGCCTCCTCGTATAGCAAAGTTGTATCATAAATTTTTCTAGAGCTCCAACTAGGATTTACTTGAAGGCATTGAAGAATTTGACCCCTCAGTGATGTTGATGCACTAGCATTTAGATTACACAAGGTTTTAGAACTTTTGGCAGTTTTTTGCCATAATTTTAGTCTAGGACATGAATAATCAGGAACCTATTTTTATTGCAGACCTTATCTTATGGAGCTATGCAAGTTGAGATATCAGAAGACATGCAGCTGGTGTATTTTGACTTGAATAGGTGAGACATGAGACTGGATATTGCATTTAGATGCACAAGGTTTTTAAGTTTTGGCCAATTCTTTTTTTTTTGTGCTTGCAAATTCAATCTTAAGTAGCTGTATGCAGCTGCTGCATTTTGGCTTTAATAGGTGAGACAAGAATGTGCCTCTTTCTGCCCTGTGAAATGTGGTTATTACTTATGATTGTTCAGCTAGCTCTATGCTTTTATATTTTTAGGCAATTTAATTTCCCTTCTATAGAGTGCCAGAGCACTGAACAAGTGGGCACTAAATTTTATTGGACAACTTTATTTCTGCAATGAGGCATCTCAGTTCACCTAACACTTCTTAAAGTATATTAATTATTATTCAAATAAAATTATGTGGTGGAAAAATATTAAATAAATTACTTGCTGTCTAGCATGCATTTGTGCATTGCAAGATTGTCGTGCTACATGATTTCTATTTCTTGTTGTTGATTCTGTTTTTCTTTATTGGTCAACCATTCAGATATGCTCACAAGTTGTGGCACTACTCTCAGGCTCTAAGGCATGAACAAATTACCAGACCATGTGGAATGAGAGTTTTGGGTGAGTATTAAGTATTAGTCATGCGCTTCTTTGGCATGTTCTCTCTAGCGTCCCGGTTGAGGCAGCATGACGCCCCGGGGGCGGCGACAGCATGGCATCCCGCGCCGGAGGCAGCTCGACGTCCCAACGGCGCAGGCCGTTCGTGTGCTCACCCTCCTATCCAACAAGAAGGTGCCTCTTGTTTCTTCGTTTTTCTTACTTCCACACTGCTCTAATTTTGCAGCAGATGCCAATCATTCTGTGTGTAGATCTTAATATTCCCACAAATCATAAATCATGCAATGAAAATAGGGATTTGAGTAACTATCCATGTTCTTACTTCAGAACATTCTTCCACGCATGTCCTGCTAACTCCTATCAATGCCAATCATCCACCATGTAGTTATTTTGGTTATCAGGGAAGCACATAGCTGCATCTACTTCTCTATAGTTTGTAGCTATGGGCAGAAAGCAATTTGGTAAACCATTCTATAGCCAATGCATTGATGATAACTCTGATTTACTACCTAGAAGGGTCTCCATGACTGGATCATGAAGCACACTTAATCGTGATTTCACAGCCATCAATGTTATTTCTTTCATCTATTCAGGTCTCAGTCAGTAGCTTGAACCAACCCATTCTTGGACGTCGCCCATCCTTTAGGTCTTGCAAGTGTATGCAGGTCTTTTAGAATCTAGAAAGGCAGATCTTTTATAACAATAAATAATATTTTTTAGTGGAAATTACCATAGCCTTAGACCTACAAAACTATTTTGATGTACTAAATTTATAATCCACATCAATCCAATCTTGAGGCATACATCTGTTTTAGAAACACAAAGCAGTCATACCTAACCATCCTGAGGACAATTCATGAGTTCTTTTCCTCCCTGTGCTATACTAGCATACTACTATATACTTCAGTAATTCTTTTTTTCGTGCTGAGGTCTATAAAGCTCAAGTATCCTAATTACGACACTGAAAAAAATCTATTGGAAGTTCAATTGCTTCTGTTAAGGTTGCCAATTTACAATTTCAGATTGCACTTTGTGCTGTAAACACTGCAACTATAGTAGTAGGTGCCTCTATTTTTCACCAACTTCTTTGATCTGTTTTGCAGTGGGACCTTGAACTCCATACACAGGATCAATAGCTACCTGGCTTTTGGCGTTTGATTCCAAGAAGTCGGGAAAGGAATACAAAACATGGCATGCTCTTGTAAGGACTTTTGTTAGATGATTTTGCTGCATTTCTACGATATTAGGAAAGGAAAACATGGTATTTGGCTGGAAAGACCGTCTAAAATTCTAATTGATGCTCCATTGTTGGTGATTTTTATATATGACTAGATCTAGGAAATATTATCACAAAACAGAATAATGGATTTAGTGGACCAATTTTCATTGCTGGGTAGATTGAATTCTAATTTAGTAGTGTGCTATTGTATATTGAGTTAGCAAGCCCTAGATATGCATATTCACATCTATAAAGCATTTTGCTCTTGCACATGTTGAGTGCCTTGACAATTCACCATTCAAATGTTTCTTGGTGAACTATATGGTGACAGTTCAAAATTCATTAAGAACCTGCTCCTCTTTACAGTTTTTACGGTAAGAACTTAATCGTGATATTGTTTTGTTCTTGTAGCAATACACGGCATTCGGTTAATTTCATGAACTATGCCTTTTGTTTTAATGTCACTTTAAAGTTGATATTTAATTTCATAGTATTGTTATCTTATCATGTGAACTATGTGTTTTTAGTACAAAATGTTAGCTATCCCGTAGCAACGCACGGACACGCTACCTACTAGTAATTTAAAAAACTAAAAACAAAACTTATCTTTCTCTCTCTTCCCAAGCATGGAAACACCATTCATGGAAACCACTACATATATATTTCTTGGATTCACTAATTAGAGAAGAAAACATAGAAAAGGAGAGAGGAGAGACATCATCTAACCATAACCTCATTTGAGCAAATATAGTCCATATCTAGCTATTCTACTCTCTCTCTCTCATGGTGAAACCCTAGATCCAAAAAGTAGCTCAAATTGAGCAAGAGGGCACAAAAATAGGCATTAGAGGCATCAACTAACCTTTCTTAGCCACCTCCTTCCAACAAATGAAGATCAAAATCTACCCCCTTGTATTTTGAAAAAACTGGACTTCCAAGAGGAGCTCCAATAGAAGATGGCTGCGAGCTACAGTTCTGCCGAGGAGGAAGAAGGGGGGCTGGGGTTATTTATAGAAAGAATAGCACAGGCGGTTTGCTTAAGAAACCGCCTGTGTTAATGCTCCATTTACATAGGCAGTTCATTTTTGTGAACCGCTGAGTTAATCTATTTACCCAGGCGGTTCACATAACTGAACCGTCTGTGTAAATGGTTCATTAACACAGACGGTTTTCTTACAACAACCGTTTGTACTGACCTATTTACACAGGCGGTTTTTAATTCTGGCCATACAAATTTACAACATAGGCGCATTATAACTAAAACCGCATGTGCAAAGTTTTTGCCCCTGCCGACTTAGAGCATATGTGTACTAGTGTTCAACACGAACATAATCATGGGGTATTGTTTTATAGCGTGGAAATGAAAATATTTTGGTTCTTAGAATGTGGACGTTCCCCGAACATAAAATATGAAAACATGAACATGGGCTATGTTCCCGTTTTCCATACTAGGATATGCTCAATGGTCTCCAAATAGCTAGTACAAGAAGAATTTTATTAGCTATAAATGAGAGAGATTAAATAACTAGTGACTCCTAAATACTCTATATGTAGGCCTTATTTAGTTACTGAACCATTTTGCAAAATAGTCAAGATTCTCCGTCACACCGAATCTTGCGGCACGTATGGAGCATTAAATATAAATAAAAATAGCTAATTACGCAGTTTGCTTGTAATTTGCGAGATGAATCTTTTGAGCCTAGTTAGTCCATACTTGGATAACAATTGTCATATACAAATGAAAGTGCTATAGTAGCATTTTACAGATTTTTTCACCAACTAAACAAGGCCTTAGTCTAGCACGATCTCCTATAAATAACTCTCACAACTCACATAACTCTCCACTATAGTATTTTTATTTGTTATTTTGAGTCTCATCAACTAGCAATTTGCAATTTGTCATTAAAGACACTCTATGGGTGTCTCCAACGGTGTCCACCTCCCACTACTATAGAATGAGGCATTGGTCGATGCCCAAAATGGCCAAAAACCTCGGCCTTTTTGCGGCCCGGGGTTAAAGGCCCCTTTAACACCGGTTCGTAACATGAACCGGTGCTAAAGGGTCCTGCCCAACGGCTACTGACAGGTGTTGTCGGGGCAGGGACCCTTTAGCACCGGTTCGTGTTACAAACCGGTGCTAAAGGGTCCCTTCAGCACTGGCCAGCCTTTAGCATCGGTTTGTAACACAAACCGGACCGGTTTTTGCCCTGAACCGGTGCTAAAGGTCTGGTTTATAGGCCGAATCCCTCCTCCTCTCTGCCCATTTGAAACCGAGAGCATCATTCACCATTGTTGTTCTTGGAGCTTCTTTTTGCTTGTTCTTCATTTGTTCTTCATCTCCGACGTCCATCGTTGATCTTCTTCGACTCCGTCATCGTCTCTTTGTGCTTGGAGGTGACTAACTTCTGTCTTTCTTGTCTTTTTCGTGTTGTTTTTGGCTTGTGATGTTCCCATCATTTTTAGCTCAAATCCATTTTGTTATTTTGAATGATTCACATGAATTAGTATCCATATATATATATATATCATATTTTATGGTTGACCTAGTATTAATGTAGTTTACAAGAATGAATTATAGTATCTTTTTATGATCTTAGAAAGTAGGATAGTTTAAATTAATTGGTTTGTTAATATCACTTGATTTATTTTTATTACTACATATTGTCCATTGTATAATTTAGAAGATTTGTTGAAGTAACTATACAAATAAAGGATATTATTAGGTTCTTCTTTAATCATACATGTTTACTAGTAAATATGGAATTTATAATTGTTTAAAAATTGAGTATGGATAGTAGATGGCAACCGTGACTTGGTCTTCGGTCTCTCAACAGGTTCAAAAGCGATACCGGCCAGAATTCCCTCTCATTACTTGTGGCAAGTGTGGGCAAAAGATTGTGATGGAGTACAAAGTGTCGAAAGAGGGAGTAAACAATGGTCGTATATTCTACAAGTGTCTCGATCGTAATGTGAGTTATTTCCACATATTTGCTTATATATGTGCTTATTTTTTTTAAATAATATTAATTAAACTTTTGATTCTCTCTTTTAATTTCAGTGGGACGGTACTGGCGGATGTACAGGTTGGTACTCAGAGGAAGAATACATTGAACACATTAAGAAATCTTTTGCACAGGTGGTTGAGGCTGAAGGTGGTGAGGCAGTGAGCCGACGAAAGGAGTTCAATGATGTTGATCAAGCAAATGATATATCTATTATAGTTGGGATCGGACGCGAACTAATTATGTTGCTTAAGTGCATTTTAGTTTTGGTTTTTTTAGTGCTAGTTGCGATTGTATTTGTTGTAACCAAGTGTTCTTGAATTAATCAACTATGTATTTTAGACATGTTGTGCAATAAGATGAGAAACTATATGTGTGCATGGTTTTCATAATATATATGTTATATTTAATGCAGATGGTAACACGTAATTGGATGTATAATGCCGATCGGCGCTCCGAAGAGTTCATTAATGACATGCACTATTTCTTAAGTGTGGCCGAGACAAATAAGAGGAACGGTTTCATGTGTTGTCCATGTGACGTGTGCAAGAATTTGACGAAATATTCTAACTCAAGAACTCTTCATTCGCACTTATTAAAGTCTGGTTTCGTACCAAACTATATTTGTTGGACCAAGCATGGAGAAAACGGGATTATAATGGATGAAGGTGAAGAAGAAGAAGAAGAATTGAACCATGCCAATATTATTGCTCAGTACGATGGCTTCAATGATGTTGCAATGGGGGAGATAATGAAGAAGAGGTAGCGGCAGAAGATGATCGGGGCGATGATGCTTTTGGTGATGCCATCCGTGATGCACAAAGAGAATGTGAAAGTGATAAAGAGAAAGCCAAGTTCGAGCGCATGCTAGAGGACCACAGGAAATCGCTATATCCCACCGCTGAAGAGGGGCAAAAAAGCTGGGTACCACACTGGAATTGCTGCAATGGAAGGCAAAGAATGGTACATCTGACAAGGCATTTGGGCAGTTATTGAAGATCATAAAAAAGATGCTTCCGAAAGGCAACGAATTACCCACCACTACGTATGAAGCAAAACAGGTTGTCTGCCCTTTGGGATTAGAAATCCAGAAGATACACGCATGTCCTAATAACTGCATCCTCTACCGTGGGGAGGAATACGAGAATTTGGATGCATGTCCAATATGTAAGGCATCACGGTAGAAGATTAGACGAGTTGATCCTGGCGATGTTGAGGGTGAAGAACGTCATAGGAAGAAAATTCCTGCCAAGGTTATGTGGTATGCTCCTATAATACCACGATTAAAACGTCTGTTTAGAAATAAGGACAATGCAAAGTTGTTGTGGTGGCATAAAGAAGACCGTAAGATAGACAATATGCTGAGACACCTTGCCGATGGATCCTAGTGGAGAGCGATAGACAGAGAATTCCTAGATTTTGCAAATGATGCTAGAAACTTGCGGTTTGCCTTAAGTACAGATGGTATGAATCCTTTCGGTGAGCAGAGCAGTAGTCACAACACTTGGCCAGTTACTCTATGTATCTACAACCTTCCTCCATGGCTATGGATGAAGCGGAAGTTTATTATGATGCCGGTGCTTATCCAAGGACCGAAGCAACCTGGCAATGACATAGATGTCTACCTGAGGCCATTAGTTGAGGAACTTCAACTTTTATGGAGCAAACCAGGAGTTCGCGTGTGGGATGAGTACAAACAAGAGCACTTTGACCTGCGAGCATTGCTGTTTGTAACAATCAATGATTGACCAGCTCTGAGTAATCTTTCAGGCCAGTCAAACAAGGGATATAATGCATGCACACATTGTTATGAAGACCTTGACTGTGTATTTTAAAAAAATGTCGAAAGGTCATGTACCTTGGCCACCGTCGGTTTCTTCCTATGAACCACCCAATACGAAAGAAAGGCAAGCATTTTAAAGGCAAGGCAGACCACCGGACCAAACCTCTCAATCGAACCGGGGATGATGTACTCGAAATGGTCAAGGATATAAAAGTGGTATTTGGAAAGGGACGAGGCAGCGAACCTATTTTCAAGGATGCTAAGGGACACATACCCATGTGGAAGAAGAAATCCATATTTTGGGAGCTACCTTACTGGAATGTCCTAGAGGTCCGCAACGCGATCGACGTGATGCATCTGACAAAGAATCTTTGTGTGAACTTGCTCGGATTCATGGGTGTCTACGGGAAGTCTAAGGATTCACTTGAAGCATGACAAGACTTGCAGCGCATGAAAGAACGAGACAACCTGCATCCAGAAAAGACAGATGATGGACGTCATTACTTAAGCCCTGCTAGCTACACTCTGAGCAAAGAAGAGAAGAAAAGCATGTTTGAATGTCTTAGCAGCATCAAGATCCCATCTGGATTCTCCTCCAATATCAAGGCAATAATTAATATGCCAGAGAAGAAATTCCTGAACTTGAAGTCCCATGACTGTCACGTTCTAATGATGCAATTGCTGCCGGTGGTTTTAAGAGGAATTTTACCTCCACACGTACATCTAGCCACCGTAAAGCTATGTGCATTCCTCAATGCAATTTCTCAGAAGGCAATCAATCCAGAGCAACTAGCTACTCTGCAGAATGATGTCGTTCAATGTCTCATCAGCTTTGAGTTGGTGTTCCCTCCATCCTTCTTCGATATCATGACACACCTCCTAGTTCATCAGATCAAAGAGATTCGAATTCTCGGTCCTGTGTTCCTACACAACATGTTCCCCTTCGAGAGATTCATGGGTGTCCTAAAGAAATATGTCCATAGTCGTTCCCGGCCAGAAGGAAGCATTGCCAAGAGCTACGGAACAGAGGAGGTCATAGAGTTCTGTGTTGACTTTATTCTAGACCTTGACCCAATTGGCATTCCTGAATCTCGACACGAGGGCAGACTCAGCAGAAAGGGAACACTTGGGAAGAAAACATATATTGGTACGGGAGACGATTACTTCAATAAAGCACACTACACAGTTCTCCAGAACTCCTCGTTGGTGGAACCATATGTTGAGGTACACAAAGATTGCCTACGGTCCCAGTGGCCTGGGAAGAATGAAGCTTGGATAATGCGTCAGCACATGGAAACTTTTGGTGATTGGTTGCGCAAAAAATGTCAAGGTGATGAAAACATTGATAAGCAGCTTTATTTATTGGCCAGGCAACCATCATGGCATGTCCTCACGTATAAAGGGTATGAGATAAATGGTAACACATTTTACACAGTTGGCCAAGATAAAAGGAGCACCAACCAAAATAGTGGTGTACGCGTGGATGCCACGGATCCAAATGGGGACAGACAAACATATTATGGACGCATAGAAGACATATGGGAACTAGTCTATGCAGCTAATTTTAAAGTTCCTTTGTTCCGGTTCCAATGGGTGAAGATGACCGGAGGTGGGGTAACAGTCGACAAGGAGTATGGGATGACAACCGTGGACCTTAACAATAGTGGGTTCAAAGACGAACCATTCGTCCTTGCTGCAGACGTGAGTCAGGTGTTCTATGTCAAAGATATGTCTACGAAACCAAAGAGAGGAAAAAATGATGACCACTCAATGATCAATGAGCCAAAGCGCCACATTGTCCTTTCTGGGAAAAGAAACATTGTCGGAATTGAGGACAAGTCAGACATGTCAGGCGATTACGAAAGGGATGATCGAATTCCACCCTTCATAGTCAACAAATACCCAAGCATTCTATTAAACAATGAGGATACTCCATGGTTACGGCAGGATCATAACCAAGGGTCATACGTCAAGAAGAAGTTCACTGTTGTGTTGGCTTAACATAAAGTCATGTTTAATAGTATATGTCGTAAAATGTACGAATTCTGAGAATTGTATGAAACTATATTTGAGAATTGTGAATTTTGATGAGTGTAACAAACTTTGTATTCATGACTTTTCCATTCGAGACCATCTAGGGTTCCAAAACCGCTGCGTGGCTATGAATTCTCTGAAAATTCAAAATTCAGTGGTTCAAACTTTTCCAAAAGAAAAGTTGCCATTAGACAAAATTTAGACCTTGATGAGTGTAACAAACTTTGTATTCATGACTTTTCCATTTGGGACAATTTAGGGTTCGGTCAAAGGGTGTTTTTGTAAAAACCAATGCTTTGACTTTGGTCAAACTTGATCAAATGGCCCATTTGATGACTTCAAATGAAAAACTTTTGAATACAAAGTTGTTAGAGATCATCAAGATCTACATTTTATATATTGTCCATTTTTCTATTTGGATAATTTTTAGCCAATCCTAATCACATTTCTATAAAATCCAAGACGGGTTTTGGTCAAACTTGGTCAAATGACAAACTAAATTACTTAAAATCAAAACATTTTGAATACCAAGTTGTTAGATATCATCAAGATCTAAACTTTTTATGTACACAACTTTTCCATTTGAGAAAGTTTAAGTTAACAATACCCACCAATTCTTGAATCTCACACAAACTATATGAAACTATATGTGTCAATTGTGGATTTTCAACTACACCTTCCCAAAACTTTGTTAAATGCAAAAATAGTCTATATATTAAATGTAGATTTTGATGAGTGGAACAATATTGGTATTCATGACTTTTCCATTCGAGACCATCTAGGGTTCCAAAACCACTGCATGGCTATGAATTCTCTGAAAATTCAAAATTCAGTGGTCCAAACTTTTCCAAAAGAAAAGTTGACCATTAGACAAAATGTAGAACTTGATGAGTGTAACAAACTTTGTATTCATGACTTTTCCATTTGGGACAATCTAGGCTTCGGTCAAAGGGTGTTTTTGTAAAAACCAATGCTTTGACTTTGGTCAAACTTGATCAAATGGCCCATTTGATGACTTCAAATGAAAAACTTTTGAATGCAAAGTTGTTAGAGATCATCAAGATCTATATTTTATATATTGTCTATTTTTCCATTTGGATAATTTTTAGCCAATCCTAATCACATTTCTATAAAATCCAAGACGGGTTTTGGTCAAACTTGGTCAAATGACAAACTAAATTACTTAAAATAAAAAAATTTTGAATACCAAGTTGTTAGATATCATCAAGATCTAAACTTTTTATATACACAACTTTTCCATTTGAGAAAGCTTAAGTTAACAATACCCACAAATTCTTGAATCTCACACAAACTATATGAAACTATATGTGTCAATTGTGGATTTTCAACTACACCTTCCCAAAACTTTGTCAAATGCAAAAATGGTCTATATATTAAATGTATATTTTGATGAGTGTAAAAATATTGGTATTCATGACTTTTCCATTCGAGACCATCTAGGGTTCCAAAACCGCTGCGTGGCTATGAATTCTCTGAAAATTCAAAATTCAATGGTTCAAACTTTTCCAAAAGAAAAGTTGACCATTAGACAAAATGTAGAACTTAATGAGTGTAACAAACTTTGTATTCATGACTTTTCCATTTGAGACAATCTAGGGTTCGGTCAAAGGGTGTTTTTGTAAAAACCAATGCTTTGACTTTGGTCAAACTTGATCAAATGGCCCATTTGATAACTTGAAATGAAAAAATTTTGAATACAAAGTTGTTAGAGATCATCAAGATCTACATTTTATATATTGTCTATTTTTTCATTTGGATAATGTTTAGCCAATCCTAATCACATTTCTATAAAATCCAAGACGGGTTTTGGTCAAACCTAGTCAAATGACAAACTAAATTACTTAAAATGAAAACATTTTGAATACCAAGTTGTTAGATATCATCAAGATCTAAACTTTTTATATACACAACTTTTCCATTTGAGAAAGTTTAAGTTAACAATACCCACCAATTCTTGAATCTCACAAAAACTATATGATACTATGTGTCAATTGTGGATTTTCAACTACACCTCCCCAAAACTTTGTCAAATGCAAAAATGGTCTATATATTAAATGTAGATTTTGATGAGTGGAACAATATTGGTATTCATGACTTTTCCATTCTAGACCATCTAGGGTTCCAAAACCACTACGTGACTATGAATTCTCTGAAAATTCAAAATTCAGTGGTTCAAACTTTTCCAAAAGAAAAGTTGACCATTAGACAAAATGTAGAACTTGATGAGTGTAACAAACTTTGTATTCATGACTTTTCCATTTGGGACAATCTAGGGTTCGGTCAAAGGGTGTTTTTATAAAAACCAATGCTTTGACTTTGGTCAAACTTGATCAAATGGCGCATTTGATGACTTCAAATGAAAACATTTTGAATACAAAGTTGCTAGAGATCATCAAGATCTACATTTTATATATTGTCCATTTTTCCATTTGGATAATTTTTAGCCAATCCTAATCACATTTCTATAAAATCCAAGACAGGTTTTGGTCAAACTTGGTCAAATGACAAACTAAATTACTTAAAATGAAAATTTTTTGAATACCAAGTTGTTAGATATCATCAAGATCTAAACTTTTTATGTACACAACTTTTCCATTTGAGAAAGTTTAAGTTAACAATATCCACTAATTCTTGAATCTCACACAAACTATATGAAACTATATGTGTCAATTGTGGATTTTCAACTACAACTTCCCAAAAATTTTTCAAATGCAAAAATGGTCTATATATTAAATGTAGATTTTGATGAGTGGAACAATATTGGTATTCATGACGTTTCCATTCGATACCATATTTAAAATTCAATGGTTCAAACATTAGACAAAATGTAGAACTTGATGAGTGTAACAAACTTTGTATTCATGACTTTTCCATTTGGGACAATCTAGGATTCGGTCAAAGGGTGTGTTCATCAAGATATATATTTTTATATGATAAATAGATTTTTTATTTGATGAAAACAATACCCTACTAGCATTTCGAGTAATAAATAACAAAAATAAAAAGTTTAATGTCAATGTGAAAATAGATTTCTAGTTGATTGGATATAGTTTTTGTAAATTTATTGGAATAATATATTTTGCATTAACAAAATACTAAACATTTCTTACAAAATCATTGCAAATTATAAAAATACAGTAAGATATTTAAGGTTAAAAATTTTCATGTGTATATTAAAAAAATTACAATATATGTCACTGTTTAAAAAGTATTATGCAAAATATTTAATTTACTATACAATTTATAATATAAACTGTATATATAAACAATTGAAAAACCCTAAACTAAAAAACAGGGCCTTTAGCACCGGCCCATAGTGGGAGCCGGTGCTAAAAGGTCTTGACAATTTTCAGGACCCCGTCCGAGTCCCGTCTTAGGACCGCTTTATGCACCCAAGTCCCCGTGCGCCTGGAAACATGGTACGCCGAATTAATTCCCATTTTAATTAACTGTGCTCGTGTGTCTACTTAACCTCATGAGCACTCATCTCTTGAGATAATATAGCAAGTGGTAGTAGCAAGATAACTTGAGCATTTATTTCACAAGGGAAAACATAGATATTTTTGGCTATTCTCTCCCGGATTAGGAGTAGAATATGTTTGGGTGGTTCTGGAGATGGACGATAT